>NW_010515406.1:134243-135078 GCF_000687285.1 Phaethon lepturus
CCCATTCACAACCATAGCATCAAGGAAGCACCTATAATTATTGGGGCAAACTGAAAAGATTGAAAGTTACCCATTTTTACAGATAGGGGTGAGATACTTTTGTATCAGTAAAGACTTACTTTTTCATATTCCAAGTTCAAATAAAAGTTTCTATAAAACCATATGGGCACTAAAAGCAAGTTACATTAAATGTTACAATTTCTTAATGCATGGTATTCAAAGATGCTTCTAACAGTTCTACTGCTATACATACACACAGACAATAAAATTGAAATATTTCATATCCAAGTGTGCACAGAAATTTTATCTAAATTAGAACATGATTACTCTTACTAGAAGCAATTTCATTACTGTTAGGACTCAGTAGGTCTTGTCTCTTTCTCCCTGGGGAGAAAACTAATGGCTGGAGAATGCCATATCTAGTGTAGCTTCTTTCTATAGTTATCATAGAGATTTCTAATATTAGGTGCATTTATTTCCTAACTTTGTGGGAAGAAAGTCATCACAATCTCTTTTTGAAAATCCTGCTGTGCCAGCACTATCTGTGTTCTAATATTTTCTAACAGCTTTTCCCAGGTATAAATGAGACGTCAAATCTAAATTAACACTGGAAACACAACTTGCCCTGCTCTTTCGCTGCAAACTGACAGCTCAGCCGCATATGTCAAATGTGAATCGCCCTCCCAGCTAACTAGAGACTCAGGATTGGCATATTGCTGAACTGCAAAACTTACTAACAAAACAACACCATTGCTGTGGTTTAACCCCAGCCGGCAACTAAGCCCCACGCAGCCGCTCGCTCACTACTCCCGGTGGGATGGGGGAGAGAATCGGA
>NW_010515406.1:135109-144380 GCF_000687285.1 Phaethon lepturus
TAAAAGTGAGAAAACTCGCGCTTTGAGATGAAGATAGTTTAATAAGTAAAGCAAAAGCCGCGCACACAAGCAAAGCAAAACAAGGAATTCGTTCACCGCTTCCCGTCGGCGGGCAGGTGTCCAGCCGTCTCCAGGAAGGCAGGCTCTATCGCAGTTAATGGTTACTTGGGAAGAAAACACCATAACTTTGAATCCCCTGCTTCTTTCTTCTTCCCCCAGCTTTATATGCTGAGCATGACGTCATACGGTACAGAATATCCCTTCGGTCAGTGGGGGTCAGCTGTCCCGGCTGCGTCCCCTCCCAGCTCCCCGTGCACCCCCAGCCTCCTCGCTGGTGGGGTGGTGTGAGCAGCAGCAAAGGCCTTGACTCTGTGTGAGCACTGCTCAGCAGTAACGAAAACATCCCCGTGTTATCGACACTTTTCAGCACAAATTCAAACCACAGCCCCATGCTGGCTGCTGAGAAGAAGTTAACTCTACCCCAGCCAAAACCGGTACAACCATAAAGAATAAGGAATCCCAAACAATTCCATAAACTCTGTTTTTCAATATTTTTTTTTTTTTAATTTTACAGTGTTAGTTCTTAAAAAATAAATTTACAGAGCCTCACAAAGCCTTCCTGCTTAGCAAAAATATGTCTTTCAAACAAACCTCTTCCACAGAGAACTAACTGCTTTTCCCACACCCAGTTCTTACATGCAGCCATTCGGATTCTGCTTTGCCCCTTCCTTCCCCATGACCACAGAAAAAAGCCCAACCTGGGATAAACTGCAGATGGCCATTTTATCAACCTCCCTACCAAAACTGAATATACCTATACATTTTTGAATCTTCCTTTCTGAAAAGCAAGCTTGTTAGCTTTTGTTATATCCTCTACAGAATGGAAAAATAAATTCCCTTCCTCTTTGTAGCCTCCTGGTTAAGTAAAGTTTATGGTGTCTCCTCTTAATTTTCTCTTTTTTCTAACCAAGCATTGTTAACGAAACTTTTCCTCTCAATAAACAGTTTCCTACACTCTTATAATTTCAATTGCTCTCTCCTGGACTTTATCCTACAGGTCCTGATCTTTCCTGAAGCACAAAGCCTAGAAACAGAAACAGTTCTTCAGCTGAAACCCTCCAATGCCACGTCTCTCCCTCCTGTTAACAGTTCTACAAAAAATCCTTCCAAAACAGCAAATAAATCAAAACAATTCATATAAAAATCGATAATACAAGCAGATGAAAAATGTGGTGAAACCTGTGTGTCTTCATTTACCAAACTTTGCTTATCTTCAGATCACTAAAAAAGGGGTTTCTAGTTCACATGGACTAAAAAAGATCTGAGAAATTTGGAAGACCTGTAAAAGCTTAACTTTTCATGTCAGATAAAAGTAGAGATGAAAAACTCCTACTCCTCTTTATGCAAGTGATAAAACCATTTTGGACCCCGAAAAGAACAGGAAGAAGGAAAGTGTTTTGGAAAATCATGCCATCAAATCTATAGAAAAATAGAGGACAATCAAAAACCATTAAAGACTGTCAAGAAAATAAGACGTACTGTTTTATCAGGTTGATTTTCATTACCACATCTTCCAATATTGACTCATCAGTCATGGCTAAACATAGTTTATTTAATTGCATTGAAATATCTTTCAGCTCTTAAGTGTGAGAAACTCATCCGTGGTCTTTCTCATTTGGCAAGTGAATACTTGCTCAGCACCTCAGATTTCAGTACATTTTCAGTTCGGTGGCCAGCCTCTCTTTCCTGTTCCATTTTACCTTGCTTCTCTACTTTTCAAAATAAGACTACAGGCCTATACATACCACTGCAATTCTCTGCTGATCCGCTTTATCAACAGTATCCTTATTTTGCACAGGCAAGTTAACACCATTACTGATTCTCATCCAAAAAAAGAATCTATTTTGCCATAGATTTTGCAGGACATTGGTGTTGGTTCCTGAACTAAAGCTAAGGGCAAGACACAGCAGCAGAAAGCGTGGATGGAAGTATTCTTACTTCACAGCACAGGGGAATTCCAGCCTGCTCCTTCTTCCACAACACTTTTAAGGCTGCTCTAAGAGCTGCCAGAGCCTGGTGGCTGCAGGAATAGTAGTACATTGGCATATGGTTACACCACCATGTACTCCTATGTATAGGAGTCAACACTATTTCTAGGTGAAGTGGAGGATTCAGTATTAAATCAACTGCGTTCCACCTCAGGAATTAATATAGATGACAGCTATGTAGGAAGTAGCCATTTCCTGAGCAGCTAATTAGAATACTCCTCAGAATAAACAAGAATAACAACCAGTCATTATTGTAATTATTCATTTCTGTGCCAGTCACTTTGCCTTCTCAGTGTACATTAATGTACTTTAGAGATGGCAAGCACAGCTGAACAAACATCATATTGCACCTGAACTTACTGAAGCACAAAAAATGAAGACAGTATATTGATGGTTCTGGGATAGCAACATGAAGTCGTTGCTGAAAGACAACAAACTAGATGTTGCCATATATGAAAGTCTAAGTCATCCTTTGGAAAGATACGCATACTGTATATACAAACTACAGTTACATGTGTAGATAATAAATATATCAGCCATATAGGTTCAAATAGCTGGTCCATGTGCAAATAGGTGAATGCCCAACAACTGATTACATATGTGTTCTAGACAGAACATGTTTGAACTGTTTCAAGTATTCAGAGTTGCACTACTTAATTTGCTTTTCATATTTCTGATATGTGTAAGGTTTATTTACAAATAGAGAGATGAAAGTTATGTCCATTTTTAGAGTTCTAGAATTCAGCAACTCAGTGGTGTGGGAAAACCCGTTCACTGCACTACACGTTCATTGCACTACTCCAGGAACAGCTTTTGAGTATCTGAGTGACAAGGTATTTTTACCACAGCTGTTTATTGCTCTATGAAAAGCTGATCTTGCTTTAACTCCCCACAGCCAAGTGCCGTTCATGAAGTGAATTCTATCAGCAAGCTTTCTATCACAAATTTTTTGTTTCTGTGTATGCAAGGTCAACATTACATATTAAACACTTCTTACCATTGCAACTGAAGATTTTACAGCCACTCCCATTACAAGTGTAAGCATATGTGCCACTCCCTGTAAAAATTGGTTGTTGATAAATATGAACTTCAAATCTCAATTACTCTAGTATCTGAACAAAGCGATATAGGCAAAAATGCACCTGCATTCTAGGATGCAAAATGTGATATGATTCCACAAAATCGTTACAGAATAAGGAAGAACAGCAACAGAAACATTTTTATGATAAAGAAAAGGTCATAATAAATATTTCTTATAAGTCCTTTATCACTTCTTCTTTGACAATGTAACTGCCAAGTAGTTGCATAACATCAGCAGGCCCGTATAAAACAAACATGTCATGTCAACAAATGACAGCCACCCACCAGCAAACACTGTGATAGATCAGAAATAATACAAGAGTAGGATGAATCCCTGTGGCATTCCCAAATTAAAATTGCAAAATATTGACTGGGAGCAATTTGGAACAACCACTTGCCCTCATTACATTAAGATTTTAAAATCTGATCATAACTGATCTGAATCAGTGCAGTATATGTTTTGCAGGTGTAGCCATATCCCATAAATAAACTTGAAAAGAGATATAATAATTCTTAATGGGAGGTTTTGTGGCATTGGGAAAAATGGCACAGTAAACACATTTGAAATCATTCTTCCCCCCTTCTTTTCTGATAAGGTTTTTAATATAGTCTTATTTTCATATAAGCAGACAATTCACTGTCTAATATATCATGACAGAGTATACAGTTTAATATCAGACAAAAGATATTAGACTGTGACAGCTATCTGAAGATGTGACCTCTGCTAATAAAATTTCTTAGACTCTTCTGGAAATGTCTCCTGTAACTTAATTAACTGAAATCTCTTAAACATACTTGTACCGAAGCCACTACATGCAATTTGATCCAAATAATAATGAAAAGGAGAGGAGGAGGAGGAAGGAAATAATGTCTTCCACTGAAAACTACTAGTCAGTATTTGTTGATCCTTAACCATGCAACCAAAAAGTAAAGGACCACCTTTTACTCCAAGAACTGAAGTCCTAATTCAGCCTGTCTCGAAAGCCCCATTAGCCTCTTAGGTCCCATGCAGGAGATGGACCCAGTATCTCTTTACCTGCACAAGATGCTGGCTGAAAAGCGTGACAGTATTTGACAAGTTTACATCCTCTTTGAACAAGGCATACCTTTGCCTTCACCCATACCAAGCCCATGTGTCAGTCCTCTGAGATGTTGTAAGAAATGGAGAGACACGCGCTCTGGGCATCTTTTTATTCTCGTATGGAGAGGAAGAGAGGAAAGCGAGGAAGGCCACTCCGTTAGGCGCCCTACAGACCACGAAGCACATTTCCAACAAACATGCCAGCTGTAAGATGAGGAGCACGGCCCCCACCAGCAATAGTGACTATTTCTCACAAGGCGTTCAGGGCGTACGGGAACAAATTAACGACAGCCAGAAATAGGGAGGACAAAACAGTGCTCAGCGTCACCCCCGTGCCCATCTAACACTTTCACAGCCTGGGAGGAGAAGAACGGGACACAGGGCAGAAAAGAAGCTGAGTGGCTCTCACTGGCCAGGCCAAAGTAAGTGACAATGCCAGCAGTGCTATATCTCAGTGTGCCCTATTGTTTCCCTTCGCAGAGACATGTTGCATTTAAACTGGAAATACATGAAAGCATTCTCGAGAAGGAGGCAGTTGGCTAAGCTTTTGGTTAATATTTGTAATTTTTCTGAAGTTTTAATTTAGTTACTTAAAATAAACTCCTCCACATATCCCGCCCAAGCTGCTCTATCAGTGAGGAGCGAGTATGCCGTCAGGTTTTCTCTTGCAGTCGTGAAATTGCTCTGTTAAATCCCCGTGCTGGTGTGGAAAGAAGAGCCCGCTCCCGAGAGCGGGCTCCCTGCTCTCTCCTCACTGTCACAAGCTTTTAAGCCAACATCGGTTTCCCCGTCGGAGGTGAAAGCATTCCTGCACCGTGCGATAGGCTCCTAAACTCGCCCGGGGTGCTGTGAGGAGCTGACAGAAAGAGCCAAGCTTATCAGCTGGTTATGTTTCCTCTTTCCCACTAAATTCGCTGTGAATTCACACATCAAACTCCGGCTGAAAAGCAGGGAATGTGCAAATCCGCAAAGCTTCACAGGGAAAGACACCCGAACCCTAGAGATCAATGTACAGACGGCCACAAAATGCATTTTTAACAATACAACAACTCACAACCCTATGTCAAGTTCTCCCATTAGCAATCCAGTGAGCAATTATTACGACAGTTCCACTTAATCAAAATTAATATCTAATTCCATAAATTTGCAGTTTAGACATAATTTTAAGTGCAGAAGCTGGAGACGTTTTATGTGTGGGTGTGCCTTTTGACACTGACACTTCTGCTTCATCTTGCAAAATAGCGTCCTGCAGCCTGTGCTGCTTTTCGTATTTTCTATCTCCCAATGACTGTTTCTAGCCCATCAACCATATTGTAAGATAAGCCATTGCATCTTCTGCTTGAATCAACATTAATTTCTGTCTCTTCTTTCTTCTTTTGTTAGGCACTGCCAGCTCCAAAATGGAGTATTCAGAAGCATATATAATGTAACATATTTAGCTATTTATGTTGATTGCAGCATGGCCAAACCTCCTCATGTGTACTGTATTTATTATGACATATTGCTAAACTACTAGAATTTAATTGTTCTGTCTTTTATTGGGACTAAACTTTGATGTTAAACATTGGTTTTCCAGATGTATGCCTTGAACACACATCTTCGAAGTATTAAAATAATTTTTAGGGTTTTGAAACAAAGTAACAGAAATTCTGCAAATGTTCTCATATCCCACCATTTTTATTTCTGGTGAGCAAGAGACTATCTTTGTCTTTTGTTTGCTCATCAATTCCTGTATGCTGGTGAAGAAATCAGGTAGTACTTCTCAAGTATGTTAAAAGTAATAACATAAAAAATAATATAAAATTAAAAGATGTGCAATGATCTCAGTATAAACTGTGTGAAAACCTAGTTGTTCATTTTACTTTATTTTGTAGACTTGAGTAATGTAAGCTACGGAACTGGGACTTCAAATATTCTGAATTTCTGATAAAAAAATAGAACAAATGGTCACAAGAAAAAAACTGAGCTACGACTTGCTGGAAGATATGTAAACACTATATTGAATGAAGAAACTATTGAAAGGGATCTGTGCAGCCTTTAATTCCTCAAAGAATGTAGTCCAGCTATGGTTTTTTTTTTTTTCTTACAGTGAAATCAGAGGTTGGCATCTCCAAGCTAGGTATATCTTTTGATCCAAATTAGGTGACTGATGCTGATCTGCAATCTGCCCCAAGGATAGGTATATTTACACAAGAAGGCTTTTCAATCTTTTTCTATAACATTTTTTATCCTGTTCCCCGTTCTGCTACACCTTTGCCACCATATTCGCAGAGACCTTTTCTTTCAAAACAACCACTTTGAATGTCTGAGCTTTCTGGATTGTCCACCTCAAAAAGGAACTTGAAAACGTTAGGTTTTTTTCTTTGCTCACTGGAACAAATGAACAGTAATCTCTCAATAGCTCATGCTTGATATGCAGCAGAATTGTTGCCTTATTGGCAATATTTCCTACAATGGAAAGGGCCAGCACAGGTCATTTGTTATTTGTAAAACCTTACTCTAATTAGTATCTTCTAGGCAGAATTAAAATGGCACATACTGTAAATACAAAATGAAAGGTGAAGTGAAAGCTGCTTCTAGGCTGACGTCTCTTAACCGGGACATTTAAAAATACAGTGGAATGGAGTGAAAAAACAACCAACCTTAACGGTAGAAAACTTTATTTGAGAATACAAATGTGGAAAGTTTGCTGCAGAAAAATAATCTGGTGGCTCACAAAAACATAAAAAGGTTATAGCTGGAAAAGCAGGTGGGGAAACCTATCTACAGGGGCATGACGGTGTGTTCCAAAGCATGCTATTATGCTAGGTACAAAGAAACGTACAATGGTATAAAAGTGCTGAGAGCTGCAAAGATGGCTTAAGAGGACTACTAATTAAAGATCATGTTCATCAGATATCTCCTCCATCAAACGTAACTAGAGGGAAGCTTCTAGGCACCAAGATGCTGAAATCTTGACTGTACTATAAGTTACCACTAATTCAGTTTGCTTGAATTGTGTTTGCTCTCTATCTTTACATAAATGTTTGGGTTAATAATCAGCTAATATAAAGAAATTTGGTCATTACTATGCAATTTTATTTTTTTTAACATGAGGTACCATCAGATAATCTTAAAAAGGTAGTAGTCTGGACTTCAAACAACAGAAACTACATTCGATACTAAATTGTAAAAATGCTCTAGTTCTTCACAGTAAGCCAAAACCAGTCTTAAATCAACTTACCCTAAATGTCAACAACTGGTAAAAATACCTCTCCAGAATTTGATTTGCTTACAGATACTTTCTAACTTCGCCTAAATACAGTATATAAATATATATAAATTTTCATAAGGATAAGCTCAGTTAAGTATATTGGATAAGAATTATAAAAAAAAAATGTACAATTTATCTCCTCATTTCAAATTTAGGTGCGTAGAGCATACCAGAGTGCCATTTTGTTCATCAGAATCTGACACTGGATCAATAAATAGTAGTCATCTATTTAAGCCAGAAAAAGCCAATCTTGGGCTACTTAACAGGGACTACTTATTCTAAATGATATTAGACTTTTTCATAAAACTTGTTTATATCTTTTGTGTAGTAAGCAGTACATGATTTGTACTTTTTAATTATTGCAATTTCCTTCTCTTAAATGAACTTCTTTATTTCATTCATCTTTTTAATGGTACCAGTGATCGTGAAGTGCCAGTCCAATAAACAAACTCTATAATTTTAGTATCATAAATCTCCCAATACCTAGTTTGATGCTATGGTATCCTACTAAAATATTTATCATGCTAAATTCTGTTCTTTCATTAAAAATGTTTTGTTGCTTCTAAGTCAAATATCATAGCAACTTTCTTATCTGAAACATGACATCAGTTAATAAGCTTTGTTCATCTCAGATTCAGAGCTCTGTTTTAAGCCTCTAAAATAACCAAAATATTGTACTATCTTATCTGGTCACATTTAAAACCAATACTTCATAAGAGTGAATTCTAAGATCTTTTTGATATCCTGTACCATTATGCTGGCTCTAAAACAACACTGAGAATTGACTACAGATATTATTATCTAAGATAGTATTCCATAAAATTGAAATGGAAGATCTTTTTCATTTGCTAGGCAGTTCATTCACTGCATCCAGATGTTTATCAAAACCCTGTCTGTACGTTGGTGAAAAAGCAGTGTATTCTGAGAACACTTTTTGACCTATGGTTTGTATCAACTGCTATTATAAACACATTTATAAAATCCAGAGCAGAAGTCTACTTATTACCTTACAATCAAGAAAATCTCTATTAAAAATGTATGGGGAGAAAAGGAAACATAGCTTCCTGCATGAGATCCACTTTGACTTCAGTCACTTGATATTTGTTTTTTCTCCATGTGCTGTGCAAAATGACTGAAGCACACAGAAATGACATTTTGCCCTTGGGTGCAATGGAATGACAGATTAAATGAGTAAATGGAAGACTTGGATCTTCCTCCAAAGGGAAAAAAATAAGTTATTTAAATACTTTCAAAGGCTTTTCAAGTGTCAGCTTTTTTTTTTCCCCCAAATCAAAGCAGTAATTATTTAGTGAACCAACTTGAGTCTCTTAAAAAAGCAGGGTGCATGAGGGAAATGGGTGGGACATGGAACTTGATTAGTTCACCCACAGCTGTGACCATCTTCATAAACACCTGATTTTAACCTAAAGCTACATAAGCCTTTAGGTTAAAGTATTTTCTACATAGTCTTTCTATATGAAAAAAGAAGAAAGAAATCCTGAGATACTTCTTCACACAACTGATGTCCCACACTTCAAGAAAACTGGAGCTTCAGTAGAAATATTAACATGAAACAGCACTCCCAGAGCACTTAGGAGATAATGACAACATCTTAGTCTTCCCAGAGAAAAGCAAGAAGGATCTGTGATGATAGTTGGGAGTATATGTTAGGATATAATTTTAAATCACATGCATTGAAAAATGCTGACAGGTGTTAAGGACGATATATAGCTAACCACAGACTTTCCTGAAGCAGACAGGTTTGACGTCTCCTATGAAGAAAGTCTGAGAAGTTGGGGCTGTTCAGCA
>NW_010515406.1:144413-169991 GCF_000687285.1 Phaethon lepturus
TGTATGTTTAGATTGGACGTAAGGAAGAAGTTTTCTGTGATCAGGGTGGTGAGACCCTGGAGCAGGTTGCCCAGAGAAGTTGTGGATGCTCCATCTCTGGAAGTGATCAAAGTCAGGCTGGACAGTGCTATGAGCAACCTGATCTAGCGAAAGATCCAGCCCCACCATGGCCATGGCGGCTGGAACTAGATGATCTTTAAAGGTCCCTTCTAATGCAAACCATTCTCTGATTCTGTGACAATTCTCCTACCTTGAGACTAAATAGATGCCTCACTGAATGTCTGGTACGGACCTGCAGATGTGAAGTCAATAGTTGCCAATTGTTAAGGTACCCACACAACCACTAGGCTGTTTTTTTGGGGGTGATGATACGTATTGTATTGGGGCACTGACTCCTTGCAGCTTGGATGTAATGGTGGTCTATCAAATCTGAAATAGCATAAAAAGGATCAGCAGATAATGACTGATTATCGTATTTTCTGAATAATATGGGGCATCAGATTAAAGTAGCTGATAATAGATACAAAACCAAAGTACCCTTACACGATGTTGAAGATAATAAAAGCCCATACAGCTTCAATAGGTAACTAGGCACATCTGCAGAAGAAAGATCCATCACAGGCTAGTCAATGCAAATACAAAACTTTGGGCTCATCAAGTCCCTAATTCTTAAACTGTTAGAGGCTGGGAAAAGATTTTGGAGCAATATTTCTCACTGCATGCTTTGCCTTAGTCCTATATTTTTCCCATAGTAGCTCCTAATCCTCACGGCTGAAGACAGGATACAGCATATGTGGCTAAATGAACTTCTAACCTGGTAAGATATGATTGTCATTATATTCTTAGCACTGTCAAACCACAGTTCCATCAGACTGAACTGTTCAGTGCAAACCCAGCTTGAAACTACCCAACAGTACCCACCCTATTCCTCTCAGGCTGTGAGTCAACTTTTTGTTGCAATGAAACAACTGGGTCTGCATGATGGAGTAGGCAGAAATTCCTTTAACTGCTCCATTATAGAACAGCTTATATTATGAAACCATAGCTTCAGAATTCACCAGCAACAAAAAAA
Organism: Phaethon lepturus; assembly: GCF_000687285.1. Lineage (NCBI taxonomy): Eukaryota > Metazoa > Chordata > Aves > Phaethontiformes > Phaethontidae > Phaethon > Phaethon lepturus. The sequence goes on from NW_010515406.1 coordinate 145,486, forward strand.
CAAGGGTCAGGCAGTGGGAAACTAGAGGGTAAGTGCAAACATGTGTCCTTGTACAGAGGTCAAAAAATAAACCCATGGTACACAGGACAGGATGAAAAGGCAGCAATGACATTTCAGGCAAGGAAATTGCCTGCTGTTTGCTCTTCCTGCATTCAGAAAAAAATACGCTTTCTGTATCCACTTTGTTAATAAACAGATCATTAAAGAGATAGTTGACTGTCATAATCCATTTCACCTTCACGCAGAAGCAGCTTGGCAAGGGTCCAAATATTGGCCTGAGTAATTTTGCCATGAGGCAGCAGAAATTTCCAGAACAAGAACAATTATTCAGATATGGTGTTCCATTAGAAGAAAGACATTAAAAAAAAAAGTTAATAGACATACAGTGATGCAAAGAAATAAAATACCCCAAATAACCAGCAACTTTTAAATATTCTGTTTTTCCTCCTTATTTTTAGGCATGCAGTCTTCAGTGGTTCTCAGTGCTTCAGATCTTTCTCAGGAGAGTACAGCCCTTCATATCGTAAATAGCCTGCCAACAAGTAGCTTATTTTTCTTAGTGTTCTTTCCTAGTCTTCCTTGGAGTTATCTTTTGACTCTGAGCATCCAAGGATCCTAGGCAACAAAGTCTTGGAAAACAGAAGACTTGGCTGATTGACTTCCATCAGGCAGCAAATTATCAGGGACAGAAAAACAGCTAATACTACACAATTTATATCAATTTATTTTGCTAAGATTTGATTCTGTCACTTTCAGATCTGTTGTTCAACTGCTAATTGAAAAGCCCACAGGCAAAGCAGAAGACACAATTCTGGCGGTCTTGTTTTATCATAATTATCTAATTGAATCTTTGCTCATTCATTCATTGATATTGTTCATTGCACAGTGATGACACTGCTAAATTAGTACACCCAGAACCTTCCTCATCCTACCTGCTATAAAAAAATAAACCATGGCCAGCAGGTTGAGGGAGGTGATTCTGCCCTTCTACTCCCCTCTGGTGAGACCTCACCTGGAGTTCTGTGTCCAGCTCTGGAGCCCTCAGTACAGGAAAGACATGGACCTGTTGGAGAGGGTCCAGAGGAGGGACACCAAAATGATCAGAGGGCTGGAACACCTCTCCTCTGGGGACAGGCTGAGAGAGTTGGGGTTGTTCAGCCTGGAGAAGAGAAGGCTCCGGGGAGACCTTGTTGCAGCCTTCCAGTACTTAAAGGGGGCTTCTAAGAAAGATGGAGAGGGACTTTTTCGCAGGGCCTGTTGCAACAGGGCAAGGGATAATGGTTTTAAACTAAAAGAGGGCAGATTTCAATGACATATAAGGAAGAAGTTTTTTATAATGAGTGGTGAAACACTGGCACAGGTTGCCCAGAGAGGTGGTAGATGCCCCATCCCTGGCAACATTCAAGGCCAGGTTGGACGGGGCTCTGAGCAACCTGATCTAGTTGAGGGTGTCCCTGCTCACTGCAGGAGGGTTGGACTAGATGACCTCTAAAGGTCCCTTCCAACCCAAATTACTCTATGGATTATTGGTTTGGACTTTGGGTGTGTCATACTGAAAACTACAGTACAGTGAGGACAACGTAAGATTTTTGGTTCTGTACGTAAGATGGACTAACTCATCTATAGGATGTCTATTTTTAGAAAAGAGTTCCTGGCAAAGATTTCAAGCTTCATAATATTGATATTTTTGGTTTGATACGCAAAACATACCCTGTGTACAAATACAATTTGGACATATTAGAATACCCATAGAAATAAACAAACTCATGCATTTTCATCCATAACAGGAGCGTGTAACATTCATGAGCATATATATTGTAACAAGCTTTTTGGAAGAGGCTTGCAGATTCAGAACCATTACATGGGTGAAAAATTAAGAATGTTTCCCACCTCCAAGCACCAGACCCTAAGTGGGTGTCGTGGTTTAGCCCCAGCCTGCAACTAAGCACCACGCAGCTGCTCATTCACTCCCCCTCCCACAGTGGGACGGGGGAGAGAATTAGGAAAAAAAACCTCGTGGGTTGAGATAAACACGGTTTAATAGGACAGAAAGAAAGAAGGGAACAACAATGATAATACCAACACAGGAATGTACAAGAACAAGTGATGCCCCATACAGCAATTGCTCACCACCCCGTGATCGACAGCCCGTCCCCGAGCAGCGATTTCCGCCCCCCGGCCAACCCCAGTTTATGTACTGGGCATGACGTTGTATGGTAGGGAATATCTCTTTGGCCAGTCTGGGTCAGCTGTCCTGGCTGTGCCCCCTCCCAGCTCCCTGTGCACCCCCAGCCTGCTCGCTGGCCGGCCAGCACGAGAAGCTGGACTGTCCTTGACTGCTCAGCAACAACCCAAAACATCAGCACATTATCAACATTTTCTCATCCCAAATCCAAAACACAGCCTCACACCAGCTTCTGTGAAGAAAACCAGCTCTATCCTGGCTGAAACCAGGACAATGGGACACTAAACTCTGGATTTCAAAATGATGAAAGAAAACCACCATGGGAGGATTATGATGCACTACTTGAAGAGAATGAAAACCATATTAGTTACTGCAAGAAAAAAAAAAACGAAGAATGCAAGATAATGGCTTGTCTTTGACAATCTTTGCACTATGTTCTGTTATGAACTTGCTACAAATGCATAAGTGCATAAATATATCTGTTCAATATGAAAATGACACTAACACAGGTAACACAGAATTTGCTCCCATTCACATCATCAACTTGTGCAATACGGTACAATTCACCACAACTACGAGATCAATTTGTCTCTTTACAAAACTTATTGTAAAAATAAGAACAAAAGCATTTTACTGTGATAGGTCAGTATTTTACTTTGATAGTTCCCATAGGTCAGAATATGTAACACAGACACATGCATTCTAGGATGTAAATTTTTGGTAAAAACTTAATTCTAATATCATAGAGGATATTTCCCACATATATATAGGTCTCCTAATTCTAACTTACAGTAAGTAACTTGAGAGGCTTTACTATATGAATATTTTATTTTATAGTTTTTGATGGAATCTTGATAGTCTCTCTACTGTATTGATCAATTTGTGTATTGTAGCTCAACAGCTATGACTGTCTTAAAGATCCTTAAACATATCAACATAGATTATTATATGTTTATTTCTTATACATGGTGTCATAAAGAGATGGAAACCCAGAGCTAGCATAAAGAGTAAATAAACGAAAGATATGTATCAGAGTGGTGATTCAGGGCATACGTTCAAGGAAAAGTGACTGAAAATACTCAACTGACACCACAAAAACTGTTAACTTAAATATTAGGGGAAAAGAAGATTTTAAGTAAGAGTTTAAGTTTAAGAACAGGGGAGGGATGAAGTGCAGGCCACCATCAGATCATACTCTTATGGTACCAGTATTTTTCTAAACTAAAGGAAATTTGTCTACAGCTTCATGTTCATAGAGCTTGACGGAAAGAAATCTGGTTCAGTTTCATAATGAGAATCAGGGGAAATAAAAAGAGATAAGTTCTTTATTAAAACTTATAGCTACAGACAGGACCTCTGTCACAGCACCTGCACTGCTGATTGGTACAAACGTACCCCAACCCAAAAGCAAAATGCCTCAGGAGAAGTTTACGTGACAGTGTGTGACAGAAAAATCTTGCAAAGCGTCCTTCAGAGAAAAATGCTACCATTAATTTATGGAAAGTCAACTTTTCACCCTGCATAGGCTGGAACTAGGACAATGAGGGCTGGCATGAGTGGAAAAAAAAACCTAAAAAGAGCCCCCAATTTCTTTCACAAGCAACAAAAACAAGACACTCTCAAATATACATTCTCTTGGCACGCTTTATACACTTTCAGGACAAGTAATGGTGCTGTGTCATAGACAAGTACCTACTTTTGATGCTGGGACAGCGCATATGCTTTCCAAAAAGCTTTGGGTCTGGGGAGACTTTGGGTCTGAGGAGGCTTTCTTTCTGCCTTGTTGAGTCCTGTGTTGCAGGTGGGGAGCACAACCCTCATCTTCATCAGGAAACTACACCGGTGCTCTGTAAGAACACTCATGGGAGCTTGAGGGACATTTCCCTCAGTCAACCTTCAAGGGTTTCACTTTCATGATACTTGCTGAGGAAAGGCAAGCTGACTTACCCAGAGCTTATTCAGACCAACAAGAGCAGGGCAGCTAACAGGACAGTCTGAGGCACCCTCTTTCCAGAGGAGTTGAGCTTCAGGCCCATGCAATACCAGTTTTCAGGTAGGTCAGACATACCAGGATAAAAGACATACCCACAGGTGTGGATGGAGGCAGAGATCTGCCACCATGAAACGGGATCTGTGTAGATGTGCTAACAAGGTACTGATTTTCAGATAGGAAGGATGACAGGGAGGTAAGATACATCCCCTGAGCCCAGCCTGGCACCAGCAGGGCTCCTCATACCGCAGCTTACGAGTCCCAGCTGTGAGGCTCTGATGTAATGGTCCCTGCACAATTCACCTAATATTTACTAGTATTTCTTTTACCACACAGAGGCCTCTATTTTTTATTATTTAGGAGTAGAAAGGGAATATGCAAGTAAAAGGAGCAACAACATTAAAAAATTAGCCACCAGCCTATTTTTAAATTTTCACAGAATCTGTAATTTCTGTCAACATTTGCTGTCTTTCATTCTAAAACAGATGAAAATTAACTCAGAGTGTTTTTCAGTTTTGTGTTTTGAAATGAAAACACTTTAATCAAGTATTTTTTTTTTAATTTTTGTTTTTCTCTACCATTTCTGACAACAGTACTGGTTAAGCATCTCAAGAGCAAGTACAAAACCACTTGTAGTATTTAAAAGGTTTTAATGAGTATTTCTCAAAGTGTTTCTCGTTGCAGTTTAAATTTATGTCATTAGTGCCAAGTCAACAGTACAACTGCATGGACAATGAGGACAATGGTACTGTCTGATGGTAATTTTTTTTGGTGCAATGTAACATTTAAATCCTATTTAAGAAAAGGCAAAGGGAAATGAGATGAAATTATTCTTATAATAATTTTCATAAATTATAAGATCACAAGGAACATCTAACTCAGTCTCCAATGCATAAGTACTGATTGACTTTAACTGCCCTTCCCTAAGCCAGCCAGCCTTACAAAAACCACTGCAGTTGAGGGATTAATCCAAAAGGTTTCTTCTGAAGTTTACACAGCCTTCAATCTTGATACACAACAATTAAAGGTGTCTCAAAAAAATCTTTGTGTGAGTGAGAATGACAACTGAATTGGCTCCCTCTAGCAATTTTCCAAAATTCTGCATCCAAAGCCATACACAAGAGAAGAGTCAGTGACGGCTTGCATATAGGTTTTTTCCACATTTGTAGCAGCAGCTCTCTAGAGAGTGCTCAGGGGAACTAAACTCATCTGACTCACTGCCCTTCTACATCTTCACTGGACCTACAACACCTGAAGTCCTTAGTCAAAACCCTACCCCTTAGACTTAAATCAAATGAGTAGTCAACATATTCGTGCTATTTGAACAAGAGTGAGAGTGCATCTGAAATTAGTGAATGTTTAAACTGAGGAAACAGTGACAGTAAATAGCACTAAAACAGACAGAAAGTGAAGGAAATTATTTTATATAAAACCTTGATATTAAATATATAGGATTCTTAGAGCACCACCCCAGTCCTTCCTCATACTGCCAAACCTGTTAACTTGGAGGTACTGAACAAGATGCTCCAGGAAAGAAAATATTGACATTATTATCAAGTAAGTTCAGGCACTTCAGGATCCAAGTATGATAAGGCACAGAAGAAAAGAAAGTATATGACTGCCCTTAAAAACTACAGATTTAGTAAGAGCACAAGACAATGTAAATAAGGGAAAAAATAAGATAAGTCTCTTAACACAGGTTTAGTGCTTATACAGTGCTTTGCTGACTATCAGTGATAATAACCTAGTTTTATGTGATAGAAGTTATATAACTATTTAATGACAGAAGTAACTTTTGAGGAGGGATGTGACAAATGACAAGATGCTTGGATGAAACATTGTACTCCAAACACTATATAGATATGTAATTTAGCAGCAACTCCTCATGTAAACTGCAGTATAAAACACAGTGTAAGATAATACAAGAAACCCCTTAAATTAGTGTCAAAGGCACAGAGAAGTTAGACCATGCTTGACTTCAGTTATGGCAACAGCAAATAAGATGACCAGACTAAAGTCAGACTGAGAAATAAGACACAATTGCCACGCGCTGAAGGCAGAAAATGATCCTGGCAGCTGAAAAACAAGAGATTTGTTTGCCTTTTAAAAATTTTCTGTGAGTAACTGATACATTTTTGCCCCATATATATTAAGAGGATTTGAAATATGTAACCCGTGCTTGCGTTATAAAGGTAAAGAAAATTTTATGTTAATATAGAAGAAGGGTTCTGCTCTGAGACACTGTTCCCCCTGCACTGTTAATGTAGCTTCCCACTTGCAGATGGGAGGAGCTCTTTTTTGGAGCACAGTTTCCAAAATTGTGTAGAATGTAAGACTTCCCAATAGCTGGGCAACCAGCTGATGATCCTCAAGGTTCAAATTTAAGGTCCTGACAACAAATATAACCATTTAAAAAAAAAAAATCTATAGATTCATACTGCTGCTGTTAGTCCTTTTCAAAAAGAAAGATACAAATACCCTATTTGTGTTATTCTTCAATCATTTTACTGCATGTTTAATATTTAAACTGAAGTTCTTTTTATGTATTTCTGAGGCAGACTCCTTGAAATTCATAGGTTTCCAGATCAAGCCTGGAACTTAATGCAGATGACATATACAAGTGTAATAATTTTATGTGATTCTCACATGAGAAAAATACACTTAATAATGGTAATTTGTATAAATGATTTCTTTAATTTTCTTCCTTATCTTTCTAGCTCTCAGTCAGAAAATAATTGAAAAAAAATTTAGTATTTACTCTGTGGAATCATGTACCCTACTATCACAGGGATAATTTTTGAGAAGGAAACAATGCAAAAACATTAAGATTTCTAAGATGCCCAGGATTTCTTACATGTTTAGTTCCCTCTTTCTGACGCACACTTATTTTTCTCCTGAGAAATATGAAAGACACACTAAATTTATCATGGCCTTCACTTACTCTTTGATTTTAAGCCATGAAAGTACAGAAAAAATGTACTGACATGGAATGACGTTCATGCCTTAGCAGAATGTCAGCACAGGGCTTTTATAATGCCTAAGAAAGAGGGATAGCTACTTGAGAACATTTTTGCTTCATTCAGTGGCAATGAAAGTATTAAACCATGGAGAATTACTGTTTTAATAAATGCTCCTGACAGGAGTTTGTGTCAATCAATGTTCAGACCACATTAGATTTGCTGTGATCCTGTCATTCTCCTTTTATGTGAGGATCTGGACTTGTTTTCTCATTATTCCAGGTATTAGGATCCTATAGCCTCTGATTTTCTTTAGGAAATGGGCTCTCCCAACCTGTTTTCAGTTTGCAAAGTTGAATTACCAAGGATGGCCACCTACGTTGTATTAACATGAACATTTAAACTCACTTATTTCATTCTTGTGTATTTACTGACTCTAAACAATTTGCTCTGTTAATATGTTAGTATGATCCACCTATCAAAGCTTTTAAACTAGGTTCTTCTCACAAAAATGGAAGTTAAGTGCCTACTGAGGGCAAAAAGTTGTAAAACAAAATTGTTAATGAGGCAAGAAGTTTTCTTTTTTTTTCTCTTTTTTAGCTTTCCTACCCCTCCAGAGCTTTCCTAGTTCTCCGTATATGGCTGCGTGCTGTCATTCATCCGACTCTATTCTCACTGACTGTGTCTTCCAGATTATGTTTCCTCACGCACAGTAAGTTTTAGTTGCAGAGTAACGTTATTAATTAATAATTACCTAAGAAGTTATTATCTAATACTTTCATAATTGGTTAATCACAACGTAAGTTCTACAGTGAACTGGAAACAAAGGAGCTGTGCTTTGAAAAAGCTCTCTGATTACATCCGTATACAACAAGACAGTCTTTGCTCATATAAACTTTCTTGCTTATTATCTTGTATGACACATGCATAAACATTCTTGCTCTGCATGATTCAGTGACTCTGAATTTTAATAGCCCCTTTAGGTGGAACCACTGTAGAGAAACTGATTTAAGAAGCAAAACGAAAGTCAGTGAACAGTGGTAGAACTCGAGGAATTACAGCTGATACTTCAACTGAAGGATTTTTTCAGAAACATGCAATGTATCAAGACTGTGTGCATTCAATCAAGAATGTATTCTTGATACAAAGTCTATAAAACATTTCCCAAAAATTAAAATACTATTATTATAAATTATTCTTTAATGTTTTTGTGACTTTCGAAGAACACTGACAAAACAACAATAGCAGTTTACTTAGAATTGACATTTACAGTTGTTAGAAGTCTTTACTCTGCAAGAAAATGTTATCAAGCTGTCCAATTAATTCCCTAAAGACCATCAAAGAGTATTATAAATTGCATGAAACAGTTAAAAGTAGATTCTTATCTTCACTGGAAATGGAGCAGCCAAACAATAAAGGTCATATATTTAATCCCTCATATGACAGAAAGTCAGTATGAAAAGGCTCTGTGTGACTCTCACTCTTCCTCATTCAGCTACTGTAACTGTAGTTACACAGTAATTATTTTCACTTGATTTTTTTTTTTTATAAACACATTCTATAATCACACATTTAACTTAGGACTTGTGAAAGGGCTAAATATAGTAACAGGCATGTTGCCTGGTTGCATGCTGCAGAAGTGTGACATTTGGTATCCAAACTGTGATAATATGGAAAATAGGAAGGAGAGAAAGGATTAGAAAGGATTAGGCACTGCAACCTAAGTAGGGCACTACACACTACACATAATATACCTGTATACATTACAGGTATACGTTATATAATACCTGCAAATCCTTTTTCCTTGCCTTTCTGTCAGTTAGGGCATTACAAAAGTAATCTGTGCTTGAGTTTTCTTTGAAAATAGACACAAACAAAATAAATACCAAGTTAAAAATGAAAAGGCAGGATGCCTTTACCTATGCACAAATTAGTATTTTGGGATGGTTGGTCAAGAACTATAGTAGTTATTAAGTGTGGACACAAACTGCTGATGTGTCCTGGTTCTAGGCCCAAATTATAAATTCTGTATTGAGTAATGATACATAACAGATTTAGTATGTTATCACATAGGTTTTGCTCTATAATAGAAACAGAAAAAGCATCAATAAGAGTCCCAGGATAAAAAAAGTTAATAATGAAATCCTAACTCTATGGAACATATTTTTGAATACACAGGTAAATTTCTCTGTGACAATGGTATAAAACTGGCGTGAACATTACTTGGTTTTCTGAGTATGAAAATGATTTAAAAAAAAAGGAATCTGCTAAGTGCAAGCAGAGCAAACTTCATGCCCCACCACAACCTCCTGCTCAGCACCCTGCAGGTCCGTCCCAAGGCCTATGAAGCACTTATGTCCCATGTCAGCTATAATTTGAATAATACATTTTGTCAAGTTATGCAATTTTCAGAACAAATTATACTGGAAATTAAAATGGTCTGCAAACTCACAGCTAGTTACACAAATATTACGAAAAATGCATATACAGTTTTACTGATGTGTAATCTGAGACTGAAAAGTAAAAGGTAAAATTATGAATTATTCAATTTTAATAATTAAAGGAGGGGTGATTACAGACAACCAGAAGAGCACACCCTGCCTTGTAGGTTCTTAGGCCTACTCGTATTCTGGGTTAAGAAACAGTTCATGGCACTTCTGAAAAATGCCAGACTTGTAGTTCTATACAGTAAGTTGTATTTTATGAAGAAGGATATTTAAAAAACACCTGGGAGTCTTTTTTCCCCACCTGAAGTCTGGCTATTCCTCTAGTATAACTAGACGTTCTCTTGCTAAACACAAAACATAGATTTCCATTTAAAATCCATTTTCCTGCATGAAAAGGCAACCCTGAATTCTGTTATGTAATAGGCTGAAGTAATGGCAAATGTTCTGGTCTTCTGCAAACCCATTTCTCCTGTCCCTATAATCCAGGCCATGCAACTTTCTTGCTGTTAGGTCAGGTTACAGGATGCATTTCATAAACTACACAATCCTTTTCTGGGGGAAGAATCATCCTTACTGAGATGAAGTGAAAAGCAAGTAGAAAAGAAGTGTTTGCTGCTAGACAAAATCACAGAATCACAGAACCACAGAATCATTAAGGTTGGAAAAGACCTTGAAGATCATCAAGTCCAACTGTTAACGCAACACCACCATGCCCATTAGACCATGACTTGAAGCGCCATGTCCACACGTTTTTTGAACACTTCCAGTGATGGTGACTTCACCACCTCCCTGGGCAGCCTGTTCCAATGCCTGCCCATTCTCTCAGTAAAGAAATTTTTCCTAATATCCAATCTAAACCTCCCCTGGCGCAACTTGAGGCCATTTCCTCTCGTCCTGTCGCTAGTTACTTGGGAGAAGAGACCAACACCCACCTCACCACAACCCCCTTTCAGGTAGTTGTAGAGAGCGATAAGGTCTCCCCTCAGCCTCCTCTTCTCCAGACTAAACAACCCCAGCTCCCTCAGCTGCTCCTCATAAGACTTGTGCTCCAGACCCCTCACCAGCTTCCTTGCCCTTCTCTGGACACACTCCAGCACCTCAACGTCCTTCCTGTAGTGAGGGGCCCAAAACTGAACACAGGATTCGAGGGGCGGCCTCACCAGTGCCGAGTACAGGGGCACAATCACTTCCCTACTCCTGCTGGCCACACTATTGCTGATACAGGCCAGGACGCTGTTGGCCTTCTTGGCCACCTGGGCACACTGCCGGCTCATGTTCAGCCGGCTGTCAACCAGCACCCCCAGGTCCTTTTCCCCAGGCAGCTCTCCAGCCACTCCTCCCCAAGCCTGTAGCGTTGCATGGGGTTGTTGTGACAGTTCAAGGAGGCTTTCCTGTGAACAGAAAGGGCTGGGATGACTGGTAGCACTTAGTCCGTACTCCTTAACACCTGAAAAGGCAGGAGGACAGAAAGGAGAAAGAATGCAGAACACGTAAATATTTTAGAAACTCCCAGGCCAAGGGAACATAAATAAAATGCCTACCAAACACTTTCCTGTTCTCAAAGGCAGAAAGAACACACTGGGGAGATACCTCACTGGAGAAAAAGTCTGTTGTTTAAACCACATGGAGGAGAACGAATAAATTTGAAGAATGCTTTCCAGATGTTGGCATTTAATGTCACAAACCAGGGTTCACAAATGTACATCAGATACTACAGTACAAGCCTTTTGGTACTTTATGTGGACTAAAGAAGTTTTTTAGAAATATGACTGACTGTTGAAAAACATGAGTATATTCCTAATAAAATTTCTATTCTAAAGAACATCCAGGGTGTATAATATAGATGCTGCAGGTTTGATTTTTTTTTTTTTAACTTGTGTTTTGAGAACAACCAAAGGGAACAAAAGACAGATTTCTCCTACTAAGCAGGACCACTTTCAGGTGGTTTCTTGTGCTGATGTATGTCTTTATTCACTCAAGAATATGTGGATGACAAAATTATATATTGTAGTCATACTTGAAAACCACACAAAACCAGAAATAAGTTCCGGGCTTAACCAAATGTTGTTCTCGTTTTGGCTGCTCCATAAAAAAAGGCTATTATTAACTAACAGTGATTTAAAAGACTTCTAATTGGATTAATACTTTTAAAAGTCAGTCACCTAGTCTCAACTTTTTGCAAGTGGTTATTCTAGAGCTGTAGAGAGACAGGCACAACTTGGGGAGGGTAATCTGTCCTCATCATTTCACGACTTGGTGAAAAACATGCTTTATTGGTGCTATTTCCACCACCTAAAGACAGACCGTAGATAGCTACCTTAGACTAATCCAGTAACTTCAGACTGGGTCACCTCAGGTGAGATATACTCATCCATAGCACCCTCACTAATGCCACTTGTGGGAAGCCTTTTGAGAGTGGGAACTCAGAATCAAAAATAAAATATTACATTTATTAATGAGCATCCACATCAGAGCAAAATAAAATTGTGACTGATATTAAAAGGTCATTTCAGAATTGGTGCAGTAGGTAGTACCACCATGGTTTAATAAAAATAATTAATTTATAGGAAAAGCTAAATATCACATGCATTGAAGAAAAATGTTTATTTATAGATGTGATTATTGTATTCCCATCAACTGCAGTCTCTGGGTAGCTGTACATAATTTGAACTGCAAAATAAATAACAGTATGCTATACTACGCAATAACATTCATCAATTACAGTGCTGATTTTTTGAGTCCAGTTTAACACTCATTCACGCTCAGGTAAATAGACGATCCTTGGCTGATCAAAGGATAACAGTTTCTGAGCTAACAACCTTCCCAGCGAGTACACTCCTCTCCTTTACATTACACCCCCAAGCAGAAGTTCAGCTATCGAAGTCGAAAACAAAAATTACAACATTAGTGATGACATGAGCTGTTTGTGGGTTAAGTGATGATTGCAGGTGAGAATTAATGGTGCTCAGCAATACATTTCTTTCCTGGAGAATCCCCCTCTCTGTAGAACACGCTCTCTTTGGCCTTAGCAGATAAAAGACTTCCTCAACAGGAAGCTCACAGCAACACCACAGAAGACAAGCGTGCCAACAGAAATCAGAGTGTTAACACTGTACTAGCTTGGCCTTGTCAAACACCTGGATGTCATGGGATAAGTGGGAATAATCAAAGGCTGTTAGTAGCCCACTAAGTTTTCCCTGTTCCGCAGAGAGCAACCAGTGCAAATGCAAGTCCATTTCCCAGCGGTGTCTCAAACACCACGACTGCCACCTTCCCTGATCGCAAAGAGACGCTGATCACCCCAGCACCGGCTCTGTCATCCGCAACAAAACTGCCTTCTGAGACACCTATCTGCCCTCTAAAATTGCCATAAACAGCACATCTTCTCTTGGAGATCCCTCCACTTTCAGGACCCTCAGATCACCCCTCACACTGGAGGAATATGGAGAAAACCAGCTGCTCAGTGTGTGTCAGGATAGCACTTACTGTCAGTTACTATCACCAGAACAGAAAAGTATAATTAACAGATTAAAGAGTTTCTGCACAGAAATAGTGCTTTCTTTTCCTAGCCATAAAGAGGTAAGATTTTTAATTATTAAAAAAGAAATATATCTCAATGTAGCTAGAGAGATTTTGGGATCTAAATAATATTTATTCAGACTGGGATATGGAAGTCCCAGCTTTCATAGATTTTTGGGGGTCAGGAGTTTTACTAAAAACTGCAAGGGAAAACTGTTGAAGAGATTAAGAGAATTCATATAAGTTTAATCAGGATTTGCCAGAGTAATCTTTGATATATAAATAATTCATTTGAAAAATATGCCACAAATTTGCATTCTGTTTCCCTGAAAGAAGACAGCATAACATTCGTGCCTCATACATCTTCCCTTCTTTTAGTACCACTGTAGCTATGAATAAGACCATAAGCTAATATTATGCATTTAGAAGGATAACCAATACTAGTAATATTTCAAAGTCAGAATTTTTTCCTCCTTTTGCACACAGGTCCAGCTCCTCTGTGGAGGCATTTCATTTTGCAAAGCTAGAAAAGAACACTGTATCACATCTCTGTAAAAAGAAAAGCCTTAAATTTATTCAAGATTTCCTCATGGAAAATAAATAGGTTTTCATTTCTCAAACACACATGAAATGAACACAGTGTGATAGACTGTGTAGCAGCACAAACTATCAGTAACTGTAACAATGTAAGTTATTCCACCAACCCTTTCAATCATTCTAACCAAGAAGGATCTCTGATGAAGTATCAAAATTGTTACAAAGAACCACAACATAATGATATTTTGCATATCATTAGTAAATCAAATAGAACTGCATTGGAGACAGAGCAGCTGTAATACAGGAAAGTAGTGATCTACTGATTCAATAAACTGCATTTGTCATTCTCAATTTGTTTTACCATTTGGATTTTAATTACAAATCGAGTACCTAATCTAAGCTGAAACCAGATAACTCAATTTATGCCAGGTATGTGTTTCCAGAAAGTAATCAATCTAACATTTTAGAAAGAGGAAGAAAAAAGTTTTCTTTTAGTTCATAATGATTAATTTGTTTAAATAAGAGGAAACCACTGAGAAAATAAATACAATCAAAATAAAATATCCATACAGATTTGTATGTGTAATGAGAGCTACTTAATATAAGAAATATTTGATTTAGAATTTAAGATAATAATAATTGGCATTATTGATTTTTCGTTGTTCCCTGACAGCTCTAACCAATTACTCAGAGAAGACATGCTACAGCACATAATCTTACCATAATATCATGTGAAGTAAGGATTTGTAATTGAAAATATAGAACCCACCAAGTTGTTGAAGGCTACAATAGTCAGGCAGTGCAGGATGAGCAAATACTTGTAGTAGAAGGATATCAGGATACAGCAATTATTTTCTGTCTTCTCAGCTACTCAGGCTATTGATATTTCAGCAAGAGATCCATTTGCTACCCAAATAGTCTCAAGGTATTAATTTGTCTAACCCTAAACCAGATGATCTGTCAAATAAGGTAATTTCTAAAAGTATGCTGTGATCTATCTGTTTCTGTCATGCTTTCCCCACAGCACGTACTTCTTTGGTTACTGTTGCTCTAAGACACTAACTCTTGTCATGATACTTTAAGAAATCTGACTGGTGTCACCAAGTATCAAAGAGTCAGAGCTAGATTAGAAATCTTGCTGCAGGACAATTTCGTCTTTGTTACAAATTTCCACCAAAAAAAAAAAAAAAAAAGAAATTCTATGCAGTTCAATAGCTTCTGCATGGAGGTGCTGGTTTTAATATCACAGCTTGCTTATTTCTGGTGAATTAAAACAGCTGCACCTCCTACAAAGTTGCTTAGTTGTATCTCTCTCATACTGGATTGCTCCTGATCTTAAATCTAAGAAGCTCTATAGTTACTTGAAGTCATATTTCAACTCAGTGGTGTTATTTCCTTCTTGATGTCATACCGACTGCCTTCAGTCCTGCCTAGTAATATTTTGCTTTTGGGCAGATTCCACATCTCATGTTAAAGAAAATAAGTTTTGACCTAATCAGTCCAATTTGTACCTCCTGGGACAGCCAGGTTGCCTCATCTCCTTGAACTTTTTGAGTTACATTTTCAACTAGGATAAAAAGAAAGAAAAAATTACTTCCATTTCTTATTTTTACAAAGTGCTTTAGAAAAAGTGACCTACGTATATGCACAAACACACATATATAATATAATGTAAAGAAATGTAATGTAAAGAAATGTAACGTAATAATTACATAACTTATTCTGTGGAAGCATTTTTCAGACTCATTTGGCCAAATCAAGAACTGAACTTAGTTTATCATAAAGCAGCACCACTCAATTTTTCTGTGTTCAAAACCTAATTTTAACAAGGTTTATCCATCAGGAAGCAGTGCACCCTCCAGACCAGAGTGCATCTTCATGCAGTGTTCTGAACCTAAAATCACAACAGCCTTACAGGAAAGCTGTACACTTCTTTGAGGCATGGGAGCAAACTGGAGTGTATTATTTGAATAGCTGTATTATAAAGCTATTGGAATTAACAAGGATATGTATTACTTTTTGGTCTTGCTCACTTACAGAAACCAAAAATCCCAAACTGCTAACACCCGCACTTTAATTTTCTCAATCACTAACATAAAATAATCAACTTCTTGGACATTTGGCACCTTCAACTCAAGTACCTGCCTGGAATGTCTTGATCTTGGTTTACATTCTATTCTTCTTCCAACACTGGACATCACAATAGCTGCTTTTTAGTTTGACTTTTTGTGAGCTGCGCAAAGAAAACACATAGCAGTTGTCATCAATAATTTGTCTGAAATACATATTGCTGCTTCTCCTTGTTGGACTTGATAGACCACATAATAACAATGAGAAATGCAGCAATTGGTATAATTTTTATTCTGATAATGACACATAGTTCATAAAAATGACAAATAGCTTTTATATACTGATACAGCCTCAACAACCTAATATTATAACCTCGTTGTCACACTGATGTCTTGGATAAACAGATTTCCAAAATATCTATGATATATCAACCACTACATAAGCACTTATTTTTCTTTGTACTTTATATTCAACTCAATTCACTTTTACACAAATTAAAGCCATTTATACCCTGAGTTTTTAACACTGGGCTGACATAAGCCTGTTTTCTTATATGACAAAAAGTAAGTTTAAAAAAATGTTGAGTGGGACACACAAGCTATAATTTCATTAAGTGTTAATAACCACAGGCAGACTATTAATTTTCTACATTAATTGTTTCCATGTTGTTAATTTGTGCATTCTTGGGGAAAAAAAGAAAGAAAAAAAAAATCAAGGAAAAACCCTAAAACCTCAATAATCTAGGTTACTGCTCTATACTCAGTGTTTATCAGGCAGAATTTGGATTTCTAGAGCCTCACAAAAGTCAGCTTTGTGAGTAAACAAAACTCAGGACAGAATCCAGCTCTGATTCAAGGGATACAGTGATCTTCCTCATCCCCAGGTGAGCTTTGCTTTATTTTCCATGACCATCCTATTTCAGATGCATATCTCTGAAAAGTAAGACTAGGAAATCGTCTTGCAAATAGTACTTGTACTGATCACAGATCTGGTTTACAGGACGGGTGGCTTTTAGCCATGCAGACCTTAGGCAATGAAGTGTAAAAAAAGAAAGAAAATAGATAATTTCTACAGTAAGGGCTGCGGTGTCCAAGGACAGTGAAGTTACTGCTTGTACTGGTGCGTGACAGTGTGTTCAATATGTCTATGTAGCCTCTAATTCAATGTAACTCTAACGGAGTTAAAGCCGAGCCAACCAGACTCATTCATTTAAGATCAAAGTTTTCCTGGTGAGAGACAATGGTGTGAATTCTTTATATAGACAATATTACAGAAAACCAAGAAATGCTTGGTTAATCTATCTAGGCGTATTTCAAGACCTCCTCTGGTCAACACACTCAAATCACAGAGGAGGTCCCGAAACATGACTGACCATTTCTGCTTTGGCAATCAAACCAGCTGCTGAAAGCCTAACAGAAGCAAAGCTGTTGCTCCGCTGCTCCGTGCCATCCATCCACACAGGCCGGGCTTTCAGTCTTTTCCCTACCAGCAGCAGAAGAATGGAGGTCAAATAGCATCCTACTTCTGTAACAGGAGTGAATCACAGTCATCTTATTAAACAGATGGGGGGTAAGAAAACACTTTGAAAGTACTTCAACACCAATCTCAAGTAGCTCCTATTAGGTCAGAACATTTTTTAGCTATTGTCACATACAAATAAACACACACACTGATTCTGTGAGCAAGAGAGGCCAGTGGGACGATACCTGCTGTGTAACATATCACAGAACATCTCATACTACTCCACAGGACCTTCGATCAGGCTCCATTTGTGAATCAAAAGCAGCATACTGCTTTTAGCTTTGCTGCATTTCTAGAGGAACCCAAGAGATCTTGGTGAATTTAATGAGTACATTTCAAGGATGTTTGAGCATCTAATTCCCTAAATTGCTTCAGCAATCCTAGCCTTAATTCCAACTGAAATCTTTTAAGTTACAAGAATCCACAACGCTGCTTAGTAAGTTGTTCCAGTGTGTATTTACTTCTGCTTAAAAATATGCACTTTGCTTCCATTTCTAGGTTTAACTTCCATGTACTGGATATTTTTTGTCGTTGCTTGTGTGTCTCAGAAGTTGAATATTTTGTTGCCTTCCACAGTGAGAAAATAGTTTTTCCAACTGCCCCCCCCCCAAACACTGAACCAAACTGGACATTATTTTTAGTCTCATTTGAACCAATCTTTGGGCTTCTCCCAAAGTCTTCCCAGTTTCAACAACTTTTTCAGACGTGAGTACCTTAATGAGCTATGTCCTGGAGTGGCTGTATTTGGAATAGAAAGGTGACCTTCTCATATTCATAAGCCTGAGTAGTGCATTAACTTGCCACCTGCAGAATCATGTTACAGCTGGTAACATACCACACCCCCCAAAACCTTTTCAGAATTTTAATTTATGGGATCACATCCCCTTTTTGTACTCCTTTATTCTTGTACTGCCTAATTCTTAACCATAATATTTACCTGTATTTATATCGATATAGGACATACAGAATGGGACTGTACATATAAACTCACCCAAAACGTTTAAGCAACTCACCCTCCTTGGTATCTCTCACTTTGCCAACTTTTGAACTATTTCCAGGCTTTACTTTTGATGATTTTATATTTTCCTCCACTCTTTGAAATTGTCCTGCTTTCCAGAATTTGCAGGATGTGAATTTTAGTTGTTGAAAAAACTTCCTAACCAGCACAGAAAACCTAAGTGCAAATTATTCCATTGTGTTGATTTTGTAACACTGAAATATTCCTTCCCACTTTTAAAATAAGAACAGTAAGATGAGTATTTGCAGGAAATTTCTAGCCTAATTAAACTCAATCGAAACGCTCAGATAAATTCATGCTTTAAGAGCAAAGGCAATTCAGAAAGTTTCAATAATATACATGATTATACATTTTGCTCTTGATGAATGATACTTTGTTAAATCATTTTCTTTGTTTTTTTTCTTTTGATCTTGAGAACGTAGTCACTGCTTCCAACAATGACTGTGGTCTCTCTTGAGCATTCAAGTCCTGAATACCAGATTTCTTTGCCATGTCCCTACTGTGACCCACTGCTATCCAGACCCTTCCCCCAGTCACTAGCCAGCTTTTAAAACTGTGCCTGCAGCATGTAAAGAGAAACTGAAAGAGCTGGCAGGAAAGGGCAAGAAAACAAAAGATGAGTAGAAACTATACAATTGAAATAAAACAGATTGCAGAAACTGTTTAAAATAATAACCATATGGCAGACAGAATTTTCCATAAAATAAGGTCTCCAGAAGAACATAATTTTGTATTACCCAATGAGTTGGAAGAGTTTACTAATGTACCTTGGCCAGACTTTCACTATTCAGTAAGGACAGATTTATCTTTCCATTTTGCACAGTGCAGGTTCCATCGCTGCAACACTGAACTAAAATATTATCTGAAACAGATTTTTTATTATTTTATTGCTTTGGTTGTTATAATCATCTAAAAATATACAGAGAGACCATATAAGGACAGATTGTGCTTCCTATACTCTTTCCATTGTGAGGATACACATGGAGCCCCTGAATCCATGAAGCCATCAAGAGGTGGTGAGATATCTACCATTGTGCCTACATCTGCTTATGATGTGCAGTGCAAACCTGACAGACATCTCTCCCTGCATCAGCAGCCTAAAATCAGTGCCAGTTCCATAGGTCAGTTAGTTTCTAAGATAGGTGAATTATTTCAGGGATATGACTTTATACCATGGGAGTAAATAGAATTTCCCACTGTGCTCAATTTGAAATTTTTTACTGAAGAGAATGATGGGCATACAAGAAATGTTCCCTTTCTTAGAGTTAGTGATATTACTTTTGACCCACCATGCAAGCTTCTTACACGCATTCACTTCCAGTAGTGTGCCCTTACAAAAATAGCCATGCTGGGGTGAATTCAAAGGCCTATTGAGCCACTGTAATAAACAATGTTGGAAGTAGATGCCTAAGGAAGAGTACGGAAAAGCATAAAAAGGCTGAATAATTCTGGTACTTCCTGAGCTAAATGTGACCTCTTCTGAGGCCTGAGACTTCCCAATAGTGTTATCTATCCCTAATACTGTGTCCCTTGGCCTCAGGGCTGCCACTCAAACAGTCATGCAGTCATAAAGATGTCTAATTTGTCTGTGGCTTTCACTGTAAAAAAAGAAAGTCACAAGGAAAAGCATTTTAAAATTAAAGGGCCATTTAGTATTCCACAGGATTAATGTAAAATATGAAGAAAAGGTGTAACAAATAACACAGGACTAGATGCTTAAATATTTAGCCTCGCTTCCTTACCTATCATGTATCACGTGTCATATATGACAACCTCACACGTATCGAGGAAATGGGCGGTGGGTTGGGGAGCAGGCAATGCTGCCTTGATGTTAGCTTTTGCTCTCTGAGTTTACCAACCTGTTTACTTTCTTATTTAAATAAAATGAAATAAAAAATAACTAAGTATATAAATAAACAATAATGATTTAAAAATTAAAGATTCTGTTTTGGTACCTTGTCATTGTTTGTATAAAAGCAGAAATAGGCACATTTCCTTACTACTCTCTGATTAAATCCTGCAGGTGTAATGTCATGCTTTAAAGGCAGTGTAATAAAAATAATTGATCTGAAGGTTACAAAATTTCTCTCTTTATTTTTACAGAAGTTAAGGTCAGCTGTAGAAATGAGAGCCTTCTGTCACTTTTGAACAATTTCCTCTACTAATTGCCCATCTTCCACAAACAACCTCAAACAGTCCAGATGGCAGAGCAAGAAGGACCACACCTTCTTCTAGAATTCAGTCAATAGACTAGACTAGACTACCGCTATTTCAGTCGGAAGGGACCTACAACGATCACCTAGTCCAACTGCATGACCAATTCAGGGCTGACCAAAAGTTAAAGTCTGTTCTTAAGGGCATTGTCCAAATGCCTCTTAAACACTGACAGGCTTGGGTCATCAACCACCTCTCTAGGAAGCCTGTTCCAGTGTTTGACACCCTCTCGGTAAAAAAATGCTTCCTCATGTCCAGTCTAAAACTGTGTTTGGTGCACCCCAGGATGCGGTTTGCCCTTTTGGCTGCCAGGGCACACTGTAGTTGAATGAAACCAACTGTCAAAAGGCAAGAGATCAAAGGTGCATTTCTGAAATAAATTTTGATACAAAAATTATTATAGCTGTGAGGAATTGTTATTTATTTCTGCTAGATGGGATGAAGTGAAATTTTGTTCAGATTGATACAGAAAAAATGATGGCCTTAGCTATATCAAATTTCAACCTTCCTCTTTATTTTGTTCTTTTTTTCCACCATAACACATTTAACTAGTGTAAGCAAATCGTCACAATTTTTTATTATTCAAAGATAAGCCCCTATATTTTCTAGTTATTAATGATTATCTCCTTATTTATCAGTAGTAATGAAACTTTTGATACAATACATAACTCTGTATCTCAGCACCTCTCCACCTGCAGTTTTTGTTATTTTCTCCATCTATATACTATAACTCTATATCTATATATCTAACATCTATATACTATAACATCCATACAACTTATGCCTGCACAGACCATGATTTTTCAGTTATGACATTATTGTTGTCACTACAGCGCTGAAATGTAAGGAGTGTCCAAGGAGTAATTTCAATATCCACCTCATTCCAAAAGACTATGGATATTCCCTGGACTTCTAACTTGTCACTGGATGCAAAAATGCATTTGGCTCTTTACATCTCAGCAGGTCTCTCTTGTTGCCTATGTACTGTTGCTTAAAAGAGTTATCCCTATCTTTGATGATTGGTTTTCCCATAAGTAGAGAAGGGAGTAGAATATAAAAAATAGATTTTCATTTGAATTTTCCTGTTTTATCCAATAGACAAGACAATTCACCTTTCTTTTCTCTGATTCATAGGCTTTGTAAATCCAATCAGGGAATTACCATTTAAGATGTAATAAAAAGTCTTGTCCAAATTTTTCTTTAAAAAACCCCAAGCAAGTCATGATCAGTTTTCAATTAGCACCTGAAAA
Source organism: Phaethon lepturus (assembly GCF_000687285.1). NCBI lineage: Eukaryota > Metazoa > Chordata > Aves > Phaethontiformes > Phaethontidae > Phaethon > Phaethon lepturus. The sequence goes on from NW_010515406.1 coordinate 167,194, forward strand.
CTGATTTTTCTTTATATTTGATTACACTACCTTTGCCTCATCTAAACTTTTGTACCTTCTCAGTGTACTTTACCTGAGGCAATACTGCTAATTTTTCTCATTACAGCTGTTACCTTTAAACCAGCATTATTAGTAAAATACCTTACACTTCCTCTTGTACTGCATCAAAGATCATCTTATCTTTTAACTGGTAATTTGTTCTCTATGTCTTGTGCCCTCTTTCCCTAAGGAACAATATTTTGAAGAGCCTAAGACTGATGCATAATTAGATCATACAAAGCATCCGCTACCCCATCTCCCACTAAGACAGGAAGACCTTAAGATTTACATTTCTTTCATATATTCTCCCTGTAGAGGATTAATTATATTCCTTTTGTTTGGTCTCATTAAATTTCAATTTCTTCTGAGTCCCTAACACATTTCCTATAGATTCTCCTCATCTGACTTTTTCAAGGCCTAGTCATCTTTCTGCTGATAAACATGTCTTGAATTAATGGCGTATATGTTTCATCTGCATCTCCCTTGAACAAAATTCACAACAATAGAGTAACATACACATATACATACATGTAACATACATCGGTGATATATTGCTCATGAAAATAAATCGACCACACCCTCTTCTTTCTAAAAAACATGTCACTAGTCAAAATACCTTCTTCAATGGCATAATGTTTTCTTTTGTATTCCTTTGTTAAGAGATTTCTTATGTCCCTACTTTGCATCTTTTTGCCCCAAGCAAAAAGTCCTCTTTACAGAAGGGCAATAAACTGATATGAAGCCTCACAAAAATTGGTGTTTCTTCTGAGAAGCATCTATATCCTTATGGGACTACTTAGTTTCTGTCATTTTGTCCACTCTATTCTAAAATGAATGGTATTTTTTTGTGTAATCCTAGCAGTTTTTTCATGCTACTGCATTTCATGCTGCTGTATTTCGCTCAGCTTTCCATTTTTATGAGCAATCAATTAGTTTTCCAACAAACCAGTGTATTCACAATAAAAATCACTCCCTTCTGCATTCTCCAATACAATCCTCTATATTGAAAGAATTTCCTGTGACACCTCTTCTACAAACACTCAGTAAAAAAAGGTCTCTATTCCACCCTCCAAGTGGTGATGCCTTTGCTTCTTGTGAGTAAGCAGAGGGTTGCTATATCGGGGTGGTGGTGGTGTCTGTATGTATCTACCAATACCCTGTCCAAAATCTTAAATACCCTACCCAAAACTGGGGGGATCAACTGAATCGGTGGACTCAATAAAATGGCATAAGAAGGATCAAAATAACATAACTAAATCACAAATTTACTTCTTAATCGTTAAAAAAGGAAACCACCAGTACTCAGGTGAACTTCTAGTAAAACCATAGACAAAAAATAGTACATAAAATTGTTGTTGGAAAGCATCTGTCAGGATTGTGTGTGAACTGACAACATTTATTTCAGTATTTCCTAATTTTTGCAAAGGTGACTGCACAGCCTTAGTAAAGTTCTTACTGCATCGTTCTTAACTTCCTTGACCCTTTGAAAAGACACATGCCCAAATCCAGGTGCATATAACAGCCAAAGCTGAGCACAGCTGTAAGAAACTGAACATTGGGAATGCTGGAAACAGTAATTTTAACCAACCACAGGGAATTGAGGGAATAGATTTTTTTTGTATATGAAAATGCATTGATATAAATATATGTAAGTGATAAGTAAATATATTATTGCAAAAAACAAATTCCTAAGCTGAAAATCCAACTTCTACTTGGGAAAATCATATCATTGCAAACATTGTATCATCATTTCAATGACGTTTTAGGATTTGACAGAATGCCAAACTGAGGCAAAGGTAGATGAACTGACCTAATTAGTTCACATAGTCAGAAAATACATGTTAGTTTCTCGTCCTATTCTGCAAAGAAAATGCACTGGTTTTTATATATACTTGTATAAGTACATATATATACACACTACATATGTAACATACAGAATCATATATATATATAATGTATAATAAATCATCATGGATACAGTGTTATGGCTATTGAAATGTTGCAGCAGCATCAGCATTTTCTCCTCTTAGAGTAAGTTTACTAAAATACAAAGCAATTTTTACTGATGGATAATGAGATAACACTTTAATTGTATGAAATTATTTTTTTGAAGTGAGGTATCCATTAAAATTTATTAAGTAAAGGGAAAGCAATGAGTAAAGATCACTCTTGAGTGATACAAAGAGTATCCCAGCGAGGTAAAACATTTCGTTCAGTACCTTAAACATACGCTCTACTCAGGGAAGCTTACAAGTTGAAGTAGAGTATCACACCTAACTAATCTTAATATATCCATAACCAAATTATATATTTAATATATTAATTTAACAATATAATAAAATTGCTTGTTACTGAACTGTAAACAGTTGAATATTGCATAGTTCTAAGAGTTACTTTTAAAATCATATCAAATCATAAGCAGCGTGACCACCATTTTAAAAAGAAATATAAATTAAAAATACTCTCCCTGTTTCTAGTGCATCTGTGTTTAAGTCTGTCATGTGGGAATAAAGAAACAGGATAAGGAACTGTTGATTTTGATTTGTCTCAATATGATTAGCTTTGTGAAATACCTATAGTTCACTATTTGTAGACATGTCACTACTATTCAATTCATCTTCAAGAGGCTAGAGTTGCTGGAGGTCTGCTTGACTTCAGTATGTCTACCAGGTCAGTAAGGTCCTTTTTTTGCAGCTTTTAGTGTAAAAAACACAAACAACAAACAAAAGCTGTGGAAACTCTGGAGAGGAAGTTCTTTC
>NW_010515406.1:170022-173118 GCF_000687285.1 Phaethon lepturus
GCTTCTCCAGGCCATTTCGATGTTGCTTCCAAGATGCTGCAACCACTCCCCCCCTTGCTGTCTTCTGTACTTCATTTTTGGCTCTGATCTCTCCTGTTATACTCCTCCAGGCCAAATCAGTCCTTTCCACTCATACTCTCTGAACTCACACCATAGCTATGCCACAACTAGCCCTATGGGACTCTACTCAACATTTAAGTTTATATGCTACATTTTTATGTTCATTTCAGACTCACGAAAATCGTTCACCGCAACGTTCAAAGACAGCTGATATTAACACTGTCTTCAGCCTGCAGACCTAGGTAAGTACAACGATGGATTCTCAGATATATCATTTTCTAAGCCAAAATAGCAAGCTACCAGGCTACCTTCATTTTCACTACAGCAGTTCAGAATTTGCAATCATTTGGCTTCCTACCTTTCACAAGCAAATCTGGAGAAAAATTTAAAAAAGTGATGCAGAGACAGATCAAGGAGAACGATCAGAGAGTAAGAAGAAAGGACTCACCTCCTTTAGTCAGTTTTCCATTTTAGTTTGTTTCAATAGTTAAAAAGGGAAGAGATTTTCTGCACACTCTTTAATTCAGATGTCAGTTCCAGTATTTGATGCTTGACTGTTCTGAAACAAAATCAAAGTGTAGCAGTTAAAACTACTAGCCTGAAACAAGATAAAATTATTAACATGGCAAGCAGCTATGCATTCATTAAAAAAAAACCACAGGAGCGTTGAGAGGCTTTATACAAATGTCTGTGGCAAAATTTTCACATTTTTCTCCTTGCAAGAAAAAAGCACAAAAAAAGAGAATATTCAGATTGTGTAACACTGCATTTGTGGTGCCATCTAGTATGTTGTACTCTCCCTGCACAACGTATGAAGATTTTGTCAGTTCTTTTACAGAAAGATACAAAGATAAGTTACACGTGATTGCCTCCGTAAATCTACTGACTCTCTACCAGCACACCTCTCCCCCAGTCTCATCCTTCTACAACCTTTTCTCCCACTACATAAGCACCATGCAGTTTTGCTGCCTCTCTCCAGAAAAGCAGAGAATGGTGAGAAAACTTGACCAACCACCCAGCTATAAACACAGTGCTTCCCCACCAGCATCCGATGAGTGGTGGACAAAATTGCAATGGCAAATCACTGCACATTTAAATATATGATTTTTAAAAAATTATATAAACTTAAAATACTAATTTCCAAGCCATATTCCTCCTCTGGTAAGGAAAATGATATATATGTTTTTCGCTTCTTCGTTCTCCAGTAGTACTTACTAACAGAAATAAATGGCTTTCCTCTGCACTCTATATTTGAGCTCTCAGAGTCATCTCACTAGTTCAGGTTTTGTTTCTCATCACTTAAAGGTCTAGCCTATTTTATTCTGTTTTTTTCATGAACAAGTCAAGTACAAGCCAGAATAAGCACAAACATTTTTTATTGTAAATACAGTTAACAGCTCCAATCAAACTTTTACTGAAAAGCATACTGAAGAGAGAAGAAAATGTATGGCTAAGTGTGCTTTGATACTAGCCTCAGAGTATACTGAAGTGTGATCAGTACATCAACTTGTTCAACATGTTGAAAACTCCTAAGTTATTTTACTCTCTTGATGCTCATTCCACAAAACACCTTTACACAGACCACAGTTAACTACTGGGCACTAGTCAGAAAAAGCAAGTAAAAACTTTCAGAGTAAAAATAACCTGCAAATATTACAAACTCATGTTTATAAAGCCATAAGAGGCCCACCCAAACAGAGTGTCTGACATCCCACTTCCCACAGGCTAGAAAACTTTCTTAAATGAACTTCTTAAAAAATGGGATGCACATGTTCTGAAAGCATCAAGCTTTGGTTTGAAGTTCTTCCAAATAACTGCTCAGAGGACACTAACAGCCTCTATACAGAAGATAAGTTTATTTCTGGGAATACCTTAACCTCAAAAGCAGTCAAATTGATGAAGGCTGCAGCCTGCCTTTTGTTACTGTCTTTTTATTTACTGTGAGACCCATTTCCAAGATGAACTAAATTCTGACAGAGGTTCAGAGTCTCCGAAACTAATGTCAGAATAGAAACACATTCCACTAGTAGTCCAATGAGAGCACTTTGTGTATAGCTGGCTTTGAGGGCTCACCTCTCCCCTGAGGTATATAACCATCTTTAGTGTATTTTTTCTTAAGTCTAAAACTAACTTTCCAGTTCATTCCATACAGTTGGTCTTTAAATACTTTTTCGTTCTTTGTTGTGCAGGTTTCTGTGTTAGAAGGGGAAGAAAAATATGTTTAAAGCAGGAAAATGTGATGATGAAACCATCAGATTGACGATAGGATCAAGAGAGAGGTACAGAACCAGAAACTGCTTTTAAATCTTTTCAGAAATGCATATATTTCCTGTTGACAGAATGTCTTTTGAGAGAGGTTTTAATTTGGCTACAATATTGACTATATCATAACCATTTTAGATTTTTCCCTGAAAGTATAAAATTGCCAGACTATATTTAATTGTAACAAGTAAACTGGATTGATTTTTCCATATAAGATATCCCTTAGGGAGCTTTCAAAGATAAATCTCTAAAGGATCAAATTGGGTAGGTCTTTATGCAGAGCCTTCAGTTGTAAAGGACTTCTCTGAACCCATTGAAACTCCCATGTTTGAAGACACGTGCTTGAGAACCTTGCTGAAGCTGGACTCAAATGGGTTTCTCCTAGCTGACAGCATTTGCTTGGATAAGAGAAATTTTAATGTGTTAGATGTGTTTAGTGATAACAGAGAGATAGGCAACGTAAATGTATCACCTGCAACACACAGGTGTTAAGCACAATGTGAGCAACTGCCTAAAATGTAAAAGAGGAGACAAAATTTGAGAGGAACTTTCTGGAAACATAGAAGTATATATGATACAGTTTTCAGAGATGGTCACAGATTAGTGTGCTTCAAGCTCTGTACTACACATGGTGCTACCCATGTCAACAGCCCAAACTAAATCAATATTGTTGGAATAGTTTTAAAATTTGTTTAAGTCTTCATCCCGTTTGCTTTTGGTTCCCCTTATTTGTGTATGTCCATGCATGCTGTCCTGGTTTCAGCCAGGATAGAG
>NW_010515407.1:0-11040 GCF_000687285.1 Phaethon lepturus
ACCCGAGTAAAAAGGCGGGACCGAACGGTATGAAAGGTGGTGATCACGTGGGTGGGGCGGAATTCCGCCACTGCCGAGAGAAGGCGGTTGCTGAGACGTCGCTGGGTTCCGCGGTGGTGGCTGTTCCCTGCTTAACATCTGTCTTCGCTGTCTTTCTCCTTTCTGTCTCGCTCTCGCTCCCTTCTTTGCCAATAAAGCTCGGACCCTTCCCAACCGATACACAACCGCCATTGTGTTTTAATCTTGACTGGGGTGATCATACCAAACTCTAAAGGTCTGGACTCTTCTAGATCCTCACAGTATGTTAGAATTTTCAACTTCTGGAGGTTAAATACAAACAAAGAAAACAAACTCTGAGGTAGATGTTTTCTAAACTTTTTCTGAAGTTTTGGAAAGCTTTTATTTTTGTGTCGTCTCTCAAAGGACCGGCAAGAATTGCAACCTCTGGTTGCAGTACACAGAATATATTGTAACGCTGCTATGAAGTTATCAGGATCCACTTACATGTAGAAGAAATAATTTTTCCAGATAGCATTTTGATGAATACAGGAAAACATGCAGACCTTTTAAAGGAGTACTGAATTTCTGACACTTTGCACAAATGAGAGAAAAAAAAATCCTGGGGTACCGTTTTTCTGCTACTCATCCTTTTACAGTTAGGAGAGGAGGTCATTAATTCTGTAGTACAAGCAGTTTTAAATACCGATTTCAGAATCGGATAAGTCACTTCAGATGTCTGTTTTGTTCAGTTAGCTGTAAGGGAAGCTTAGGATGATTCACTTCTGCAGAGGTTGAAAGAGTTAAGAGGAACCCTACCCGCTGTGTTTTCCTGAGGTAGCTGTCAGTGCTCCCTTACAACACTACAGGGATATACAGCCTGCAAGAGATAGACTCTGCTCCTTAATTCTACATACTGTCCCTCCATGTAAAATTCTGAAGCGATTTTTATTGGATGCTATTGAATATTTATTGCAAACAGCTGGTCTAATTCTATTGAGATTTTTCAGAAGACTCTGTTCTTCATTTCATCTGTCGCATTCCCTGTGGAGATGAAACACTAGCAGCAAGAACTGAGCTCCGTCTTGGTGGTTCTGGAGCACTAGGCGCTATATTATTATTATGGTTTTAATAATATGTAGCACCTGGGAGTGCTAGTTATCACCACCTACTTCAAAACAGGAGGAGGAACTCTATACTTCCAGCATACCACTGCAGCGTTACTTCTTAGCTTTTTCCTAATTTGTCAGGGATTTCTGTGACCACTGCCTATAAATTCCGTATTATAAAAACAAAACAAAAACAAACCAACAAAAATCCAAACAAAAAGAACAAAACCCTGTGCTCTTCAGCATATTGTGAATTAAAATAAATAAATTATCATTTTAAAGAAATCACTAGCATTGTAGGCTTTTCGGAGAAGACAAATTCTACTGTGTATCACAAAGAACTATAATCTTTTAAATTGGTTGATTGCAATACGAGGGATTAAATGAGAAAAAGATGTAGGTTGCATTAATCTCTTCATGTGTAGATACATGTAATTTTTGTGTAGGTCCTGGTATTTATCAGTTTTTAGCAAAATTTATTCATTATTAATAAAGGAATGATGACTTTGAGAAGAGCTTGAGAGTCGAAATCACCATTATTGTTGCAAAATTATGCTATCTACTTCCACAAGGTCACACCTGACTATTTTCCTTACACATGTATGAGCTGTCCGCTAGAAATATTATTCCTGTCAAGAAACCAACATTGCATCCATGTTAACAGCCCACCCTTGAAGGCCACTGATACCAGATCAAACACCCAGGCAATTTTAAACAAAGCCAAGAATTTACTGTTAGTCGGAAGTCGAAATAGTCTAATCATAGAGTCATTAGTAGTCTTGTTACAATTATTATTAACATTTACAGTTCAGATTGTCCAATTATTCAGCTCATTCCCAAAGTGGCACAAAGAAAAGTGATCTACACAAACTTTCTAATGCTGGCCCTTTTCTCCAATGTTTTCACCCTGCCTGCACTCCTGGGTCCCAGGAGTGCTAGCAGGAACTGCAAAAAATCAAAGTCCCATGTTCTTCTCTGGGAGGAGTTTGCTGTTGACTACAGCTGGGATGGTCTTTTCCCCCTTTGCCAGGGTAAATATGGTGTTTTATGTCAACAGTTTCTTCCTTCTCTCTTGAAGTCAGTGTCACTCAGAGTCATCTTTTACAGTTGCTAACACAGCTGGCATAATTGCTTTTACTTCATTACTTGGTAGTTCCATGTTGTATCTGAATTTTCTATATGTGATGTGGTTTACATTTCCTTGCTCTCTTCATTACAAAAAAACCCATCCACCCCACCCCAAAACAGCTCCCAAGGTTGCATTTCTTTAATGACACAGCACTGACCATTTCTGAGTTAGTTATATCACTGAGGCCTCTGACACTATCCTGTGCTTCCACTTCCATTTTGTGCTATCCGTTTCATGTTTGTACCTTTGGAGATCCCACTTACAGTCCCCCACTTTTCTTCAACAGCTTTCAAGCTGTAGTTTCCTAACAGCATAACTTTTTTTTTTTTTTAATTAGGACAACCTCATCCTACATGCATCCTTTCTCTGAAGTCATTACTAGCTCCCTCTATCAGAAACGGTGCACTAGAAGATACATATACATAAAACAAGCATGTACAGACAAACCAACAGTGCTACAATAAGCATTTGCTACCAAAATCTTCTGGTTTCAGTTATCTCTGTTATATTACCAAAACTGCTCAACACCAGTAATTACAGCTATATACCTATATACCTGTGACTCTACATCTAATATGTAGATCGTAACATTCAAGATGTTTTAAACATTTCTTGGATTTTATAGCTTTAAATAAGATGCATACAGGAGGGTGCTGACTACAGCAATATAAAAGATTGTACAAGATTCTTAGCTACGTATGTTTCATTGGCAACCACCTGGAATCAACACACTGAAATAAATCACATTTTCCATTGGTGGAGTAATTATAAGCAGATTTCAAAGACTATTTGAGAAAACCTTATCAAATGAAACAGTTCTAATGAAATGAACAAAATGTTAGTTGCATGTAGGAGATAAAATTCACTGCAACATAATTTTTGCTGATCGCTGGAAATAAATTCTGTGTACTATAAGGACTGGCCTTTCTTAGAGGAGAGCCTACTCAAAATGAACACCCTCCATGACAAATACAATATCAAACCCATTATGAAATTCATTATTTTATTATGGGGAGAAAAATGTTTTTTAAAAATAAAAATAATTTGAATTGACAACAGACTCTCATGAACCAGAAAGCATTGCATTACCAATAATTTAAAAGCATACAATACAGTGTTTTTTTAATCAAAAGAAGTAGGATTATGCTTGAGAAAGTGAGAAAGTTTGCAGAAGTGTAGAACCGAACAAAGTCCAGGAAGGAAATGCATGAAAATGCATGTTGAAGGCGAGAAAAAGAATGCACCAGTGAAAGGTAAAACTTTGTGATTTGTCACAGTTACTTATTGAAAGCTCGAGTACCAGACCAGCAAATTCTGTATGTAGCCTTGTGAAAAGACAGAGGAGAAACTTGGAACTATGTTCAGGATCCTGTTTCTTCAGGGGAGAGGGGAAGGGGGAAGAAACAAAAATATTTATATTGAGGTTTGGCTTGAAGGCTGAATGGTTTTATCAGAGAAAAGTTATGTTACGACTCAGCTAAAATAGAGATGGCGTAGTACTGGAGGAAAGAAATGCAAATGGAATACAAGAAGCAAGAAACCATTATTGGTGATGTTTATATGACTATTTTTCTAGTTACAAAACAGTAAGACCTCTGTAACAAGTGCCAGTACAGCTTTAAAAAATACATTCTGAATGATGCTAAAAATCTGAATGATTTTTCATTAAATTCAAAAGACCTTGGTGTTCTTAGCACCCTTCATGATATTTGATGAAAATGACTCATCCAGCACACAGCATTTTGTAATATGGTTATGCAGTAACCTCATTACAACTTTGTAGGAAAAAAGCCTAGTAGTTAATTAGGTAAGAGAGACTGGAAATCTAGAGTGGAAGCTATGGAGGATTTCATGAACCTAAGCTATTTGGGAATACCATTGCAACAGAAGCAGAAATTTGCTGAATAGCTTCCACCTAAATAAACCTGATGAGGAAGCAGAAATCAATATATTAATATGGCAGCTTCGCTTCAAGGAAATAGTGCTTATGATAGCATCTAGCATGTTTTTTCTTCACCTATTCTCAAAATTTTCTGAAAGGACCTGTTATTAATACTTGATTTGCAGTAGATAGAAGACATAAAATTATATATGCCTGCTTCCCAAGATTCTGGCAGATTCTGCTGATACTCCAAAATTTTCCCTTGTCTCTATTTCTTAAGAACCAATTAGGACTTTTATCTATTTAATTAGTTTCCATTTTTATTACAAAATTAAATAGCCACATGAATTAATTTGTTCTACTACTCTCAATATATTATCCAGTTCATGGTATTGCAACTTAACTTTGCAATTTTTTACTAATCAAAAGTCTAACAAGCCAAAATTCCAGCTTCAGAAAAATATCCTGTGTTTTATTTTCAGTCAGAAGAAAAGTTAATAACTCTTCTGGATAACAGACTCATGCTTCAGTTTACCAACAACTCAACCATTAGCTCAAGGAAACTTCTTAAAAATACAAGCAGTGTATTGTGAGTGTTCAAAGTTAGTAGAACTCAGCAGAGTCTAAACATATTAACAATATTTATGCCAGTAGATACGCATTCTTCCACTTTTCAGTACAGCCTGTTTTGTTGGCAAAAACAAAAGTTGACAAAACTTTCAAAATATTTCAAAAAATATCAGTATTTCAAACATTGCTGATATTTAGAAAATGCTTCTTCTGCTTGAAAGTACGTGCAAAGCCAACTTCCAGTATCCTTCATAAGTTTTAGCTGGAAATAACACTTTCCTTAACTGCAGCTGTTTTGAAAAATATTGACAATAAAAGCTTGCTTTACTTTTACTGGACTGTGCATCTGGTTTAAGTCTGCCAGTCCCTTAATTCTTCAACACAGAAGTAGTTTCGTTTTTTCCTCTAATTAGAATTTTTACATTTTGCTTGTTTTTCCTGTGATGGCAATGAAAGAAATACAAAGAAGTCTTTGAAATAAGATGTACCCTGGCATAATATCTATCATTTTAAGAGTGTATTTCATTTGATACTGAATCATAATAAATTACCAGAAGTTTAACAACGATACTCTGGAAAAAGCCTAAGTAACATTAAGGTATGAACATTTTTATCAAGAGTTACAGCCATACCTATAGTGTCAAAAGATACCTTGTTCATACTAAAAATAATACACCTGTTATTGAATGCAGTACAAACAACTAATTGCTCTCATATTGCACAAATAAGCTAAGCCTGCAAACCCACTTTCTTGTAAGGTTTACAAAATGAATAGGAGTAAGCAGACAAGATAAAAGTGAGAGGGGACATCATAAAACAGTATATTTAAGAAGTATGCACCACTTCAATATGTCACTTACTGTTTTATCTAATTTCTCCTTTACTTTTTAATACGGGCCAGTATTTGCATAACTACACAAGTAAAAGAATTAATGGAAAAAAGTGAGTTTAGAGTGAGTTTAAGTGACAGACTTCAAGAGATAAAGGGCAATTTAGTTACAGGGTTCACTGTTAAGACGTGTCTGTAGAAGATGACAGGAAGATGAGAACAGGTAAAAAGATGCAAAGATTACATAGATAGAAAAGATCCTTACCGCAGAGCAGAATGCAACTCAGTCAGCAATTTTGAGAGTCTGAAGGTATTAGGGTTTAACAGAAGTTCAAGATGGTAAAATATTATAAAATGATGCATCAGGAATAGGGTGGAATTCCCAGGAAAAAAACATTTTTGTTTTCAACGCCTATGTTTATCATCACCAAAGCAGGAGCCTGTGACTGCTCTTTTTGCAGATGCAGAGAACAGAACGTATAGAACGTGGTGGGTGACTGGACTATGTCGGAGGGGTATGTAACACAACTGCAAGAGGAATGTCTACAACAAACTGGAGAGCATGTGATTTCAGGCCATCAAAAATACCAACTTTATGTAAAAAGTTTTGCTTGCTTGTTTTACATCTTTCCTCATCATTCCTTTTTTTGTGAGAGTGTACATTTTGCAAGACAAGTCCTTGCTACACCACTGAGCGTAGTGATGTAATGGGAATGGGAAATGCCTCTATGTAATGACAGGACACATTGTAAAAAATGTTTTGTTCTTAAAAAAAGATTTAAATTCCCACAGTAGGTACCACATATAGATACATGGTATCGTGATATACAGTAAGATATTTTATGAATAGGGAGAGACAGAAAAACTTAAAATACTTTAGTGGTTTTACTGCTCCTATATTTGAATACCTTCCATAAAAAAGAAATAATTTACACAGCCATTTCAATGGCAAACCATATCAAAATATACCAAAGTCTGAACACAAAGCTACAGAAAGCATTTTTTCTGCAGTCAATGACTTTTAGAAATGGTGGGAATTCCAGGCTAGCCTTTCTAAATATTAAATCATAGAGGGAAGAGCTGGTGAATAATATGAAAGAAATTCTCTAAAATCCCAATGTTTTTCAAGATAGAATGACAGTTACTCAAGGAAAACTTGATAAATTAGTCTGAATGGGAAAACGAACAAGGCTATGCTATTTTAACTGAAGCTCAAACAGAAAGTGAACATATACAGAAAAATCAGATCTCTAAAGTCAGCAAAGAGCAGCATTGACAGAATGGTAAACAGAAAGCTTCAAGCTTCAAGAAAACGTAGTCTGGAAATATTGGGAAATGCAAACATTGAATGGAATAAGCTATTTCACTTCATATTCATTTAAATCCAGAAGATACTTAAAAATATGTAAAAAGATATTAAAACCTTGTGTGGATTTCTCTGGTGTTATGATCACACTTCTTTCTGGGTCTTAATGTTGATGATCTGGGAAGGGAGTGTGTAGTGAGCTGTGAATATCCCAAGTCCTTCACCAGAGGAGTATCATGTTGATGATATCTTCTTCCTCACATTAGGGTTGCTTGGGGTCACTTTCGTATGTTTCCTAACATGCTCTGTGGCTTGTCCTTTTTCAGTCTGCAAGTCCATGCTGTATCTGAATTTACTGTGTATGAGTGTATTTCACCTATTTGGATGCTTGTGTAGGTTGTGGGGTTTTTTACTCTCTTTGTGACCTTTAAATTGGTTTTACACAGCTCTTAACACTGCATCTCTTTGATGGCTTATAATGTCCTTTGGTGAGGCCATGGAGCCTCCAATATTGCTTGATTCCTGTACTCCTCAGTGCTGTGTTGTATTCTAGGGCCATAGACAGTTCTTGTTACACAGAGTAAATGCTTGCTATTACTGTCTGTTGGTTACAAAATACATGTAACAAGTGACATACACCACAAAGTTATATCAAAGTACGCAAAAGCTAAACCAAAGTCTGTAATAATCACTTGGTCGTTAGATGATTGCTATTGCAAGCTAAAACACAGCTCTGAGATGCTCAAGGCAAGTCCTGATGCGTTTGAGGCCTGTGTTGTTAGCTTAACACAAATCCTGTAAGCCTGTTACAACTGTACCTCAATATTCCCTGGGTTACAAGGCTATGCTTGTTCACTTGTCAAAATAGCAAAGGTCACTAACAGTGAAGGAGATAACAGGAACAAGAAGAGAAACACCATCAGCCTGCTCTCCTCAGGAACTGTCTCTCAGTACTGGAAGTCTCACCTAATGCTATATTGCATTACACTCACAAATGTGACTGCAGCTGAATGTGAAGAAGTTTATTTCAGCAAAACAAAAAAAGGGAAAAATTCTATAAAGTTGTTTCTCAGTGTCCCGGTTTCAGCCAGGATAGAGTTGGTTTTCTTCACAGAAGCTAGTGTGAGGCTATGTTCTGGATTTGGGATGAGAAAATGTTGATAAGGTGCTGATGTTTTGGGTTGTTGCTGAGCAGTCAAGGACAGTCCAGCTTCTCGTGCTGGCCTGCCAGCGAGCAGGCTGGGGGTGCCCGGGGAACTGGGGGGGACACAGCCAGGACAGCTGACCCAGGCTGGCCAAAGGGATATTCCATACCACATAACGTCATGCCCAGTACATAAACTGGAGTCGGCCGGGCGGCGGGAATTGCTGCTCAGAGGCAGACTATCGATCACTGGGTGGTGAGCAATTGCTGTACCGGGCATCACTTGTTCTTGTAGATTCCTTTGTTGGTATTATTGTTGCTATCATTGTTTCCTTCTCTCTTGCTGTCCTATTAAACTGTTTTTTTCTCAACCCACGAGTTTTTTCCCAATTCTCTCGCCCATCCCACTGGGGAAGCGGGGAGAGAGCAAGCAGCTGCGTAGTGCTTAGTTGCCAGCTGGGGCTAAACCATGACACTCAGGCAAGCAAAACTTATAAACTGACAGAAAATATTTTTTCAAAAAAAGGCACTGGCACATAGACACAATTATAACCAGTGAATGATTGATAATAGTGTTGTTCCATCATATGTATGCCTGAAATTAATATGATGGGCTTTAAGATACCATCATATTAAGCCCACCAAACTGACTTTTCAATTGAAGACATTTAAGACTTACTCAAAAGAAAAGTGGATCAAAACTTCGTAGTGAAAGTGAATAAAGGATTACAAAAGTGCATCAGAAGGATTTAGCCAGAAACAGTTTAATTTTTTGAAACTGGTTGAGTTTTGTCAACTCTGACATAATTAGTCAAATGGCAAAGTATGTATTAAAAACTTAATCTTACAAAAGATAATTTGCCCTTAGGAGTTTTATCTTTATCATCTAAAGAATATTAATCTCTTCATATATTTACTCCTCAAGATTTTTTTTTGGGCTGAGAATTTCAAAACTGACCCTTCATTCTGCTGAGAATTTCAAAACTGATCCTGTAGAAAAAGGATTTCCTACATATACACTTAGTATTTGTTCCATTCTGAACACACTTTCCTTTAGGCAACTCACCAGTCAACCCTTTTTAGGGTTAGATTTCACTTCATAAGAACGAACACTGTTCTTTGAAACTTTAATACTAACAGTAGCTAAACACGGTTCCTTTCAGTGTTTTCTAGAGACTTATACATCTTTGTAAAGAACTGTTAACTTTGCCACGTGAGTTTCCTTTCACTCCAGCCAGTTTTAGGATGATGGGAGTACTCATTACAAAAATACTTCTCTAAAGTAAAAGCATACTCTCCAAATCTTGTCAGTCATATTTTGCAGAGAAGTATCTGGGTGCCAGCATCTTCCCCTGCATACGGCATTTTCTGATTCTCATGTCAGAGCTGTGGACAATGGTTTGGTGCTCTAGATACCCATAAACTCTGTTTGGTATTCATAAGCATGACACAAGGACACCCTGGGAAATGACACATTAGGGTTTCTTCTGTCTTCTACCTGTGCAGTTCATTTTTTTTTTCCATCTGTATTTTGTTGCTGTCTTAAGTCTGGTTTTATTTTCTGCTTCATCTTAAGCCTCCTGAGTCCTTGTTGTTTTCAACTTATATTTTAAATTGCTTCATTTGTTAAGACAGTGGAAACTTATATATCATTTATTCAAATGATTATATGATATTATCATTTTCTCATACTCTAGGACATAGAATGCTGTCATCCTCAGCTGTATAATACTGGTCTTCCAAAGTTATTTCGAATTTATGTACAATAATTTTCCCCCTACCATAGGAACTTGGTTATTCATACAACACCATGACTTCAAAGACTTATGTGGTGATTGAACTTGTTGTGCACCATTTATAAATCCAAAGTAAAGCCAGAGTTGCAATGTAATACACACAAATGTTATCTCTGTGTACACAGGACTCAAGCAACACATAAAAGTAAGAAACACCAAAATAACAAAAGCTTCTAGTACTAAGTAACATGGAGTTTCTTTCATGCCAACATTAACGATGTTGCCTTGTCAGAGCTGCCAACAGTTTAATCATAAAATGGTGACATTTCTGGTGGCAACCGATTCCCCCCAAAACTCAAAGTTTTATTGACTGCAGGACTGGAGTGCTGGTTAAAGTGAGGATAGACCCAAGTTAAAGACAACAACAGCAATAATAATTAAAAAATACAAATGCAATTTTATTTATGGGTCAGGCCTGGGAAGAATACAGAGAAATTGTCCCAGCAGATAGGGAACATCGAATCATAGAATTATAGAATCTTTGGGTTGGAAGAGACCTTTAAAGGCCATCTAGTCCAACCCCCCTGCAGTGAGCAGGGACATCTTCAACTAGACCAGGTTGCTCAGACCCTCATCCAGCCTGACCTTGAATGTTGCCAGGGATGGGGCATCTACCACCTCTCTAGGCAACCCGTGCCAGTGTTTCACCACCTTCATTGTGAAAAATTTCGTCCTTCTATCTAGTCTAAACCTGCCCTCTTGTAGTTTAAAACCATTACCCCTTGTCCTATGGCAACAGGCCCTGCTAAAAAGTTTTTGTGGCCCTCCTCTGGACCCGCTCCAACTGGTTTTTCCTGTGCTGAGGGCTCCAGAGCTGGACGTAGTACTCCAGGTGAGGTCTCACCAGAGCAGAGGGGCAGAATCACCCAGAGAGGTAGTGGATGTCCCATCCCTGGAAACATTCAGGGCCAGGTTGGACAGGGCTCTGAGCAACCTGATCTAGTTGAAGATGTCCCTACTCATTGCAGGGGACTTGGACTAGATGACCTTTAAAAGTCCCTTCCAACCCAAACCATTCTCTGATTCTGTGATATGACTCTATGATAGGATTCTATGAAAATCCAAAATAACAGTTAAAGATTTAAAAGAAACAATATAAAGCTTGAACTAAATGCAGCTCTAGCTCTGATAAAAAATGCATTCACATGAGTATAAATGAAGCTTTTTCTGACTCTAGCTAAACAGGATGCCTTGAATTTAATGGTTTTCTTTACTAAATCAGTGTTGACTACTGCATGATTTCATGAAAATATTTTCTAATCCAGAATTGTATCAGCA
>NW_010515407.1:11071-55705 GCF_000687285.1 Phaethon lepturus
GAACTTCTTATTTCTAAAATCTGCTATCTTGCAATGACAGATGATAAAATATATTATGACAATTTATAGAATAATTATATAATGCTAGAAATTAAATGCACAACTAGTATACAATATAAAATTAATAATAGCTGTTGGATTTTGATAAAATACGCTAACAACTTGAAAGACCTGTGGTGTGTCAGCGATCAATAAGGAGATGAGGAGGAATTGCATTGCCTGAAGAGCAATATCAGGAGTTATACTGCTGTTGCAAAGGGTGATAGTTCCTAGGTCCTAGGAAAGTATGATGAATTAGTGAGTTTTCTGCTCTTTTTTAAAGGGTATAATCATGTCTTTTTGTTTTAAAGTCTGTTCTTCTCAATGCCTTTACTTCTACTTTCTAAAACATTACTTCGGAAGTTGTATACCTTGCAGAACAGCTGGCTGGATGTTTTTTCTTCAACAGTGCCATTTTCCTTCTCCCGCTACCTTGAATTCAGTTACAGCTTTTTCCTTCATCGGTGAGTGAAACTCCAAGTACTTCAAAAATGTCTAGCCACCTGCTCTGCACATATATACACACATATACTCATATACATGTATACGCAAAATCGGCTACGCTAAGAAGCAGCAAAGAATGATCCTTATGTTATATTAACAAAATGAGGAAAAACAGAGGATGCTTAAAACCAAACAGAACTGAAAATAAAGGTCTTGGTTGAAAAAGTGTCCATTGGAAGGTATACTATTGCCAGTTGTGCATATGTTCCATTACTTCAATGATAAGAAAATGGCTACATATACTAGATGAACTTCACCAAGACTGGATCAAAGGTTTGACAAGGAATATGTACAGCATGGCACTTCATGCACTGCAAAAAGTTAGTCCCTCAAACACAGAGGATTGTCCTTTGGCAAAACTATAATATGCATGTCATATGTGTTTTCTGAGGAAAAGCAACAGAATTTGTCCATAAAGGAATAAGCAACTGTCAAGTTGGCTATGCAAAATATGATTTTCCTATAGTCTACCAACACATGAATATAAATGCTGGTGGGGTTTTTTTTGTTGGCTTGGTTTTGGTTTTATTTTTTTAAATAGTGTGGTTAAAAAAAAACTGTCAGAGTTTACTTTTGATTCGTAAAAGATCTCTGTTAGATAGTAATTTGGTATCAATAGTCCATGAGAAAACAGAATGAATGACGAATTATAAAGTGGTTTAGGTGCTGAAAATGGATCCCTTTTTATGGTATTCAGAGACATAACTCATTTGTGTATGAAGTATTTGATTACAGCTGCTGCTTTTTGGCATTTTTTTTCATAATGGTACATTTTATACGTGAAATTAATAACATGAGTTGTCATGGATAAACAAGTGCCATCACATAAGGTAAATGAACCAAGCTGCTAAAATGGCTGGTAAATGAAACTAAACGATGAATGAAAGGGAGAATCTTTGCAGGAGTTAAACACAAATGATGTGAAAGCCTTTGGAAAGCAGTATAGCCCACATTTAGCAACCTGAAAAACCATTTGATCAAAAAGACCAGCACTTATATACAGGGTGTTCTAAACTGGTTTCACAATCAGATAGAAATTCAACATTCTGCTTATCTGTTCCTGGAGTATCTTATTTCTTCATGAAAAAATGTTTTTAGTCATTTGGCATGCTGTTATCTCAAGTATCTAGTAAATGCAGAACAGAATGCAATTCAAGACACACATCCTGCACATGCGCTTACACTGCAATTCCACTTGGGAATCGGACTAGTCCTAGCAAATAGGACTAGTTCCATGATTTAGACCACATGTCTCAATAAAGGAACAAAGAGTTTGGAGCAAAAGACAATGATTTTTGAATACCTACATAGTATACACTAAGGAAGTTTTGGAAATATTTATCTAAATATTTATTCATAAAGAATATAAGACATTTTTGGTGCTACAGGTTACCATATAACTCAAAGTTATCATCGTGCCATTCTGCAGGACATAAGCAGAAACATACTGAAAAGAATTATATAGAATATATCTGTGTACATAATCAAGACATCAAAATATTTAATTTATTTATTTTAGAGCACAATTATTGTGCTCTATTTCATTTTAGGAGAAAACATAGATTAGGAGGAGCAAAAAAACCCCAGAGAGGCATAGAGGAAAAAGAGTGGAGCTTGGCTTACAATGCTAGCAATGAAATTTGGTTATTAAAAGAAAATATATGCGAGATAAAAAATTCATCTAATGTGAAAACCAGCTTAAGACTTTCAAGCTACCTACAGAAATGTTAATCATAAATGGCTCAAAATGATTTTCAAAAAGCCTATAATTTTTCATTAACTCTACAGCCATCATTTTTCCCCAAGGTCAGTCATTCTTATGTTAATAATTTATTGACAACCTCTAACCATGGAAACCAGAATTAGTGCTACTTATTTATTTTTTCATGAAGGCAAAAAAAAAAAAAAATTATGATGACCATTTGCTTTCAGTATAAACCAAGACTCAAAGATGAGTTTCTGAAAAAGGAAATGAATGTGCAATAAGAAACATGATGCCTATAAACTATTTATGAAAAGAAATTTAACCCACAAATTAAGAGCTAATGGGTCAAATATTGCTAAGCTTAGTCAGGTGAGTAATGTCATCTATTTCAGTACAACTCATACAAGTAGAGCTATACAATTTGACTAAAATGAAACCTTAAGCAACATCCGTAACAGCACTAATGTGTGATAGATGCTCACCGCAACAGCAATTAAATACTCTGCAGATCATCTAGGACTCTGAATATCTGCTTTATGACTAGAAAACAAATGTGTTCATTTTTGTAGTCCATCTACTTTTTTTTCCCAATTGCTGATTCAATTGTAAAGGCTTCACTGGTGTGGCTAATTTCAGTATAAGTAGTTTTCCTGCTCTCTTCACCTCCATAATTACTTGCCAGGATAGAAAGCTTTTTCTGTGGATCTAACGTCAGTCCCAAATGGTTGCATGTTTACCAACTTGTCCATGTTTGATGTGAGGTGTTAATTAGAGACAGTTACCTATAGCAAACTCCTAGATGTAAATCAAATCATATTTTTCCCTCAAAACAGCCAGGTGTTTTATCCTTAGCTACTTTTAAATTGATCTCCCAAAGATTTTGCTGCAATTTAATTATTTATTGTCATTATAATTTCATTGTGTTGTTTGATAAAAACAGGATCAAGCCTCTGACCAATAAACCTATAGTCAATCTTCTTGCTCTATCTTCTTCTGCTTCAAAATATAGGACAAGCATAAGTTTGGGAGTTTTAACTTCTTTTGTTGCCAGTGTCACTCTTCTTACTGCTGACTTGGAAAATGCTACTAATCTAATGGTTCTATTTTACTTAATTTCATTTTCGTTTATTTACAGTTCAGGAGTCTTTTGAGCAATGTCACATTGTTTTAATTTCAGTGAAATTAGTTGGTGAGGATTTTGAAAGCCTAACTTAGATTCTGGGAAAATGTTTTTAAAATAACTGCTAATTTCAAGTTTGCTGATTTGGGAATGTTCAGGTCCATGTACAATACGCATTTAAAGGTTAACATCAAACTGTTCAGATGATATTATCCAGTCACTTTTAAACCACAAGAACTGTCCTCCCCAGTCAGTTTAAGTTGCATTTTTCATTAGTGAAAGTTCTCAAAACCTAACATATACTATTCTGATATGACAATTACTATCCTTGATACATACCAAGTTTAAAGCAGTTGCTCCTGTAAAAAAAGCCTGAAAGCAGATGGGAACTTCAGGCAGTGTGCACTAAATTTCATAAACAAAATGTAGGCTTCTAGCAGGACAGGTTGAATTGGTTCTTTAGTGATGAAGACTTTAGAAAGTGATGAAGAACCTTTAGACTATGCATCTACATGGTCCTTCATTCCCTGGATAAACTGAATATATCTATTACTACCAAATATCATCTAGCTCAAATAATCATCTCTTTCTATAAACAGGAAAGAATCACATTTTATACATAGAACAACAGCAATTAAAAAAAAAAAAAAAAGCCACAACCAAAAAAAAAAACCCTGAAACACAATACCAAAACCTGGAACTTTCTAATATATTTGGAGAATCAGCACTCCAGGACATATTTAACTGGTAACTGACCTTAGTGTTCACAGTGCTTCTTAAGTAGCTCAAATATTACAGCATCTAGTGCACTTTTATTTATTTTCCTCATGAATATTATCAAAACTATTCATTACTGTAATACAAACCAGAAAACTATATATAATTGCAAGTCAGCCTCTCACATTAATTCCCCGTAAGGATTTCAGTTGATCTTGTGCATGAATTCTTTAGGACAAATACAATGCCTTTATTTTTTCCTCACTTTTTTGATATTCTCTCATAGGTGGAAGGTATAATCTACAAAATACCTCCATTTGTGCATAAAACAAAACTTAAAAGATGAAGCCCCCTGTAACAAGTGCGGATAGTTCTCTTTTTACGAAAAGCTGTGACATCTGAGAGATAAGCATTAGTTCTATGAAGCAATTATTTTCTGACACCTCAGCCTGGGAGTTTTCAATTCCTTCTTAAGCCTGCATGTTTGTCCGTGCCAAGGTGTCTGTTGCAAAACCAACTAAAAGTCTGAGGTTTGTTCAGTTTCATGAAAATATATTGTCCTCTCATAAAGGTACCAACATTTTTAAAAATTGCATGTATTAAGACCATGCTGCCATTTTTTTCATTTTACCAGTTACAACATTTTAGCCAGTATCTAATACACACACACCAACACATTCTGTGAACTTTGGTGTTTGTATTTCCCAAATTAATAGTGAAATCAAGTAGGCATGAAATATTTTACAATTAATTTTCTTTTACTCCAGTGAAATCCTATGACTTCTTGTTGTGAATCCAAAATATTGCCATCATTCTGCATTTGGTTTATCTGTGCGTGACTGTTTTTGATAAGATGACTATAAGTAACAAGTTGTCAGGTACATTCATCCCAAAATGCTGATTGAGACCTCTCAGACACAGAACGTATTTGAGAGGCTGCTTGTCCCTGGATCACACGCGATAAGAAGGCTGGGAACAGAGGACGTGGCAGGGAGGAGAGTCAGAATTGCTTTTTCTGCAGTTTTGCCTTAGACTTGTTCATCAGTGGCACACCAGCCTTGCACTGAGCTAAGCTTTTGAGGCCTGAAGACACAATTACCCAAGTCAGACATCACACACGTATGTGATGCCCAAATGTTTCCATTTAATGGGCTTTAACAAATTGTTCAGAAATAACTTCGTCAAGAAAGCCGTTGGAAACTGCTTTGAGTTGAATTTCCTGTCTCCCTACCTCAGGGCTCCAATACTTTTGTTTAATAATGCAATAAGAACCTTCATGATCAAAGAATATCTAACTGCAACGAACCAAAAGGATGTCAGTCTGATAATACTGAAAGAGTCATTTACAGTTTGGTATTCTAGGGGGACAGGAACTTAATGCCTGAACCAAAATTTTTTGAGAAAACAGGGAATTCACCTGAATCCACCCTCTTTGGATTTTTTAAAGCTAACAAATAGCCTTTAAAATTTTTCAATGTTGACTTGCAGTGAGGCTTATTTATTTATTTGTTTGTTTGTTTATTTTAAATCAGACTTTCAAGGTGATTCATATTTGAACTTTCAGAGGAACAAGCATTTAATAGGACTGTGGTAACCTGTTTAGTGGGCATAACTGATTTCCCAAGGTCAGAACATATAATAGCCACAAGTAGTATTCAGCGATGTCAAAAAACGGTTCTTTTAAAATAATGAATACTTACCACGAAGGATTGAAATTACTGAGATAAAAACTTCCTGCATTAACTAAAATGATCTCCTTACATGTCAATTACTACATTTTGTGTCATTCAACACAAAGCCATTTCCGTACCCCATGTCCCATAAACAAAAAAATAAGGAATAAACAACAGGTAACCATGGACAAGGAGAAGCTTTGGGCAAACTACTAACAGCTTCTAGTGGGACTTGAACCACAGGAAAAAATTTGGATGGAAAAAGAAACCTGTAATATTCAGAATATGAAAAATCTACTGCTATCAAGTTTCCATAACAGAACAATAATTTTTTGTAATCCTCTATAGTTCCATATGAACATTATGTATTTATATCATATCTGCATATCTGCAAGGAGCAAATAAATTTTTTTGGAGTTGCTGAGCTGCAGCTCTCCATGATCTCTAATTGGATTAATAAATATATTCACTCGTGAATGATTAGTCACAAGCTGAAGTCACAGAGCTGAAACCCAGCTCCACAGCCACCCATAAAAAAATTCTTGTATTACTACTTACAGACAAAGGATTCAAAAGGTGTCAGGTGGTTGTAAATTTCTATTTTATACATACACATCTTAACATATTTTAATTTTATTTTTCCCCTTGTACAAGATACCACCACCTGAAGAAAAAAATAGATTAATAGAAATATGATTCATGATGCATAGGATAATACTCTGCTTTTCACCCTAAATTTTAGACACTGAAGTTATTTCTGTTTCATGGAAAAAAGCCAACCCTTAGTTCCTCTTCTCCTTCATTTAATCTGCACTTCCGTGAAAATTTTCAAAAGCCTTATTTTAAACTTTTTTTTGTCCTAACAGAATTTTATTACTTGAGCTGCGTAGAATCTGAGAAGAGTAAACACAGAAAGGTTATTGTCAATCTTTTTGGAGACATTCATAAATCTAACACTGGCCCTTAGATGAATAATGAAAACTGCTCCTGAATGCAAAGTATAAATTGAGGTTCTTCTTTTCATTAGGAAAATGGTTTAAAAATACTCTGGTGAAATGTGCTGCTTTATATACAGTTTCATTATAGAAACAATATCAGCATAGGATTTTTATTTTATTAGTTTTACAAGGCCTTTTTCTCAAAATGATTTATTAAAATCTATAGTACAAAAAAAAAAAAAGGAAAAAGATATAAAATAAAGCAGAAGGTGTCCTAACCTTTTCATTAGATGCTCACAAAGAAGTTATTGAATGATTACAGCAGTCAGGAAGTGCAGTGTGAGTATTGTTAACAGAATTAATCTTTAAAGTATTTATGAACAAGTGAACTTAGGCATCTGACAAATGAACAGACAGCCCTAAATTAGAATTGGAATTTTATGGACAGATCTGATGAGGACATATCTGAATTAACAGCATCACAAAATCTGATGCATGTTTATGGTCACATGGGCTACAAGTATTGATTTCATGGTTTGCTCTTTTGAGCTTAAGTCAGGACTCATGACCCTGCCGCTACCGGGTACTACATTATTGATTAGTGTTGCTTCTTGCACCACAGCCAGTGTGGTTCAGCTCATGATCTGTGACAAAAGGAAGTTCAGTCAGTCTTCTTGAAGGCAAACACAAAAGGCAGATACAGGATTTCATTAAAAATTTTCATAATCTAGATAACAATTTCAGCTACCAAAGGCAACTAGCCTTTTAGAAGCTTAGGCTGAACTGAACTAGGTGTTTTGACTGAGACACAGTCATCAAGTTGTGCAGATGAATGACAGTGGCTCTGTTGAGACAAACGCCATACATATTTCAGGATTTTGCTTGGTTGTTGCTGAGCTTCATTTGTTTTACACTGACTATAGTCACTGACTGCCTGCCCATTTGCAAGCAATGTGCAATACACCTCTGGAGCATGATCCAGTTAAGTTTCGTCCAAGACAAATCCAGTTCATATGTTTCAAGACCATGCCACAATGTGAAGCAAAGCACAGAAAGCTACTTGAAAAGTGCTCTCTGAATACTAAAGGAGATGCATCCTTCCCACTTAATGCAGACATCCTTCCTCCTCCTTCACAAAGACGTTTCTTTGTTGTATGCTTGTTTTACATTATATAACTAGAATGAGTTAATAAGTAATAGCCCAAAATTCTCATTGCCAACTGCCTAAAAAGAATGCTAAGTTCATCACAGAAACAAAAGGAAAAGACTATTCAAAAAGGAAATAAATCTGGCATTCTCATTTTTCAAAATAATTTGTGGAGTTATTTTCCAATTTTCTCAGCCCATGAAACATCCCTAAATGCCTGACGTGCATTCAGATCTGTGAGAACTGGGCACACAGATTCTTTTGCCAATGGCTGAAATGGAAATCTGTGCAGACAGAATGGATACAAGTGCCAGAGTCACACCAATGTCACAGAGACTCTCGTTTATTTTCAGATTAAAACAAAAACTTTCGATGGAAGTTTGGTGCTCACTGAAAACAGAAAAGTATATGTAATAACTGCCTGACACATGCTAAATTATGTCATAGAACTGTCTTTTAACCACAGAGAAAAAAGTGTCTCAAGACAATGGTCCAATGGTCCAATGTTTTTAAGTGATATAAATACAGCTTTTCTGGTTCTGGAAGGTAAGAGTTTATTGCATAAACTGTTGCTGTTCTAGTGCTGTTCTAGTGCTGCCTTTCACACTGTCTAAAGCTGATCTCTCTCCATTTTACTTTTCACCCTCCAGCACATGCTACTGCCCTTACCCAAATCTCTCTCTGTTCCTGTGTATTCCAAAACGTAGTTGTCTTCTCTTCTATTCTCTCTATATTTTCTCTTAGGCACCTGCTTTTTACACGTATCCTCTGTCCTCAAGGGTATAAAACAGTTAGTTCCCTCCCCAGTCTTTATTAGGATTTTTCTGCCTCCTCTTACGAGAGATTTGCCATCATGTCTCATAATCAACATTAAGAAAAGCAAGTATTTTTAAGAACTGCAATATGCTCATTGTGCCTTCCCACTCCCTTCAACAAAGCTCTAAATGCCCAGGAAATACTGTACTCTAACACTCACTCCCAGTATCATAAAACATGCTTACATTTAAGCTGTGTTACTAGCATGTCATTTTCTGTTACTGTGGGCATCAGGAGAAAACACTGGAAGGTATCTGAATCCCTCATCCAAAATCTGAAGCTGCATACTTTCAAAGAAAGATTTGTAGAAATAAATAAATACATACATGTATACATATTCCAGACATCATAAGGGTTTCCCTCTACCTCCTCTCAGGGACAGAATAATCATTCAGTACTATACCCAGTAAATAAAATTCTTTATCCTATCTGATAAAGACTACAGAATGAAATATTTACAGAAGTTTTAATTTATGACTGCTAATTTACAAGCTACATAAAATGGTTTTATAATGCGAGCAGTTAGATAACTTATGCTATGGGCAGAGTGTTACCTACAGCCCCTGAGTTGAACTCGCTGACCCAAAGGCCACTTTGGTGCAGCACAGCTGCCTGACCTTGGCTCAGCCTTACTGAGAAGGATGCTGTTAAGCTTTGAGAGTACATGAACGGGAGCCACATGAAATAAGTAATAACACAGGCAGAAGAGAAATTGTTTCAATGACAATAGTTGGCAACTCAGGGAATCATGAGGAAAAAACACAGACATGGAAAATATAACACCTTAAGGAAAAAGCAGGAAACTCGAACACAACAAATTGGCAAGATCAAAGG
This sequence comes from Phaethon lepturus, assembly GCF_000687285.1. NCBI lineage: Eukaryota > Metazoa > Chordata > Aves > Phaethontiformes > Phaethontidae > Phaethon > Phaethon lepturus. Next base: position 20,565 of record NW_010515407.1, read on the forward strand.
TCAGACGTCCAATATTATGGGAGGTGACACTCCACACCTCACTGACCACTTACTGGCCAGCAGAGATTATTCAGGAGTCTCAGAGCTGGTAAATGTATTAATGCTTAACCTGGTATCATGAGTATCCACTGTATATATTAGCCACACACACAACTGGTGTGTGTTTTTAAGCTGTGTATACCTTCCTTCTACAGGGCCTCTATGCATGCAGTGGACAAAAGTGCATGCCTAGAGACAAGTGTCTCAGTAGGATAGTGGGAGACATTACCGAACTGGTAGAGAAGGACTACAGCCCAGGACCTTTGGGCTGAAAGCTAGACAGTTCAGAAATACAATAATGCAACTTTAAGGAAGTTCATGTTTTGGCAGTCTTCCTGCTTTTGTGCTACTACTGCACAGCAATATTCCTCAGTGAAATTACCAATCCCTGTTGTCTTAAAAAGGGCCACAAAAATGATGAGAGGAATGGAACACCTCTCCTGTGAAGAAAAGCTGAAGAGAGTTGGGGTTGTTCAGTCTGGAGAAGAGAAGGCTCCAGGGACACCTTATTGCAGCCTTTCAGTACTTAAAGGAGGCTTATAAGAAAGATGGGGTCAAACATATTAGCAGGGCCTGTAGCGATTGGAGAAGGAGTAATGGTTTTAAACTACAAGAGGGCGGATTTAGACTAGATAGAAGGAAGAAATTTTTCGCAATGAGGGTGGTGAAACCCTGGCACAGGTTGCCCAGAGAGGTGGTAGCTGCCCCATCCCTGGCAACATTCAAGGTCAGGTTGGACGGGGCTCTGAGCAACATGGTCTAGTTGAAGATGTCCCTGCTCATTGCAGGGACATTGGATTAGATGACCTTTAAAGGTCCCCTCCAACCCAAACTACTCTTATGATTCTACGATTCTATGATTAAATCAAGACTTATTGGAGAGAGAATATAAAGAAAAAAATCAATGTACATACAAGCTAAGCAGATTAAAACATGTCTGCTAGATGTTAAGACGAGTTTTGCTAGAAAAGAAAAAGAGCACAATCATCTTGTGTCGACTTAAGTATGATTTAAATTCTTGAATTTTGCACATCCTTTATTGCACTCGTGGAAGTCAGTCCCTCTAGATGGTGACAAGTCGTTAGATTGCCACATTTTCCTCTCTTGGATTAAATACGGAAAATCGCGGAACAGTAATCCTCCTCTAACTTAGGTATCACTCATTCAAATTATGCTAAAAAATAATTGAATTTGATTTATCACTGTTCTCTTCTATCTTCATAGAGATTATCTTGCAGTATTGCATTCTGTTCTTTGTAGCAAGCTCTTTGCTGAGACATAGCCTTGTTTTCATAGGTGGTGATGTTTTCACCTCATTCAGCAAGAGAAGGTTCTACCATTTTTTACATGGCTAATCACTTCTGAAACATTAGTACACACAGTTAATTTGAAGAAACAAAAGAAAAGCAAGCCTTTTTATTCCTGACTCCCAAAAGAATTGCGTTCCCCGAATTGCTGAAATAAAATATGCCTAGGCTAAATGATTCACCAAATCCTACCACATCTTAACACTCAGATAACATTGATTAAATGTTTTCACTGGTTATCTCCAGGTGAGAAAGAAAGATCTCCATGCATCTAACAATTCCAGTTCTAACTTCTTAATCCTAAAAGTAAAATGGTCGTTATGCAGGAATCTTGGATAGATAACTGGGAAAGAAATCATTTAAGGTATATCTTTTCAGTGCATTTACAAGCTGCTTGAATGCAGATTTTGTGATATCTGACACCAAAGTAGAAGTAATATTCTTAGTAACAAAAAGCAGTTGGATATATTTTGTATTCTCAAAACTTTTTGAGTACGAAGTGAAATTTGAGAAATAAAAAAAATGCAAGAGGCTTTTTTTTGAGCCTCAAACTGGAAAAGAAAGGAGATCTGTTATGATGGAAACAATTCTGTCAAGCAGAATCCACAGAGCCTCAATATTTTACAGTTTCCACATAATGTTTTACTAACTAGTGAAATAAAAATATACACAAAAGTGTATTGTTTCTGTGCTAAACAAAACAAGACTTTGACAAAATTACTTTCTTGCTTTACTAAACGAGAATTCATTTACTTTGGAGTTGTATAGGAGGAGGAAGACTTATTGAGTCCAAACAATTTCCGGACACTCCTACATATTTTTCATGCTTTCATCAAGAGATTTATTAATATAAAAGAAGTTTTTAGTCCAGAAGCATGTTGATAGTGCTTCCTACTGAAGAAAGCTGCAATACTATTAACAGCTGCATAATAAAAGCTCCCAATAATTAGTGCAAAACAATTAGGAGGCACTTAAGTTTAACACTTACCTGGTCTGTATCTCCTCTTTTTGAATTTGGCTTTCTACCAGAACTAATGTGTTTGATAAACATGGACTAATTATTTAAAAGGGGAAGTCCCCTTTTAAATGTTCCAAATGTGTCCTTTGGAAACCAATTTAATTAATGCCAATTAAAACTCCTGACTGAAAGCTATAATAGACTGCTTATTTTATTCCACCTTTCTCACTAAAGCTATAAGAAAATAAGCTAACATTAAGCTAACATTAAGCAGCTGCCTGATGCCTCTTTGCAAGTGTAAAACTCCAGATAGTTCACAAGACCATTTCAGTATGTGTGTATCTGTATGTTTGTGTGTGCATGCACATACACATTTGTATGTATGTATATATACATGAACAAATATAAAGTATTTTGTAAGACTGAGAGTTTCTGCAACCTAGAAGACTTGAAAGTACACAGTTCTTAAATTAAAGGGGTCTTCATTATGCATACCTTCCTTCTTTTCTTCCCTTATTTTATTAATAATGCATTTTATCTATAAAGTAAGGACTTTTGTCAGGAAGGATCACTGTATATCTTCTCTTAATTGTTGTTTTTTTAAAGTGTTAAAAGGTTTAAATAGCAGAAACAAACTGTGGTAACATTGTTAGCTATGAACTTTTTTCCTCTGACCCAACTGATATTCATACAAGGTGAAGTGAGTCGAACAAGTGAGTTCATACACAAAAATAAGGATTTGAATCTGTGCTACTTCTCATCCCAGATGAGACGTAACTCTGAAACTATTGGCTGTTCTGAACACGAGAGTTTTGGTAAACGAAAGCAGAGGCAAGGATTAGGTATTTCCTTTAAAGATAGGAAAGTTTTCATTCTAATGTAGAGGTAAAACTAACATTTTAATATTCCCCAGGAAAAAAACAAACACTGGATAACCTTATTCTTGAATGATGCAGTAACAATTTATAGACTATATATTGCAACCTCACTGCTCTCAGCTGCATATTAATCCATAAATACTTTCTTCTAGCTCATCATCTTTATTCTTATTTATACAAATGACATTTCAATTATTTTGGCTATTTAAAGCATACATGAAAATGCTTATAAATTAAGCTTGATCCATATTTAAAATATCTTTTCCTTATCAGAGCTGTATAATTTTCCTTCCTGATGGTGAGAATCAAGCCTTGTAAGAATGCACAGAATGAGATCTTGCTTAGCACAGATGCATAGGCTACAGATTTATCACTAATTACACACATATTAAATATCTAATTTCCATAACTCTTAATATTAAGACACTAACTTTTTTAACTAGGTTATATGGAGGTGGGGAGGGCAGGAAGCTATATTCATAAGGAAAAAATGTATGCATATTGCCCCTGCAAAGAGTTTTAGAGTCACTTCAAACAAGTATCAAACCTCAGACGGCAAGGTATTAGAAAATTTGTCCATGAGATTAAGTAATATTTGTCCATGGATTTAAATAATTGCATTTCTGCTTGATGTGGTAGCTGTGCAGTGAGCATATCCACTGAGAGGTGGATGCCTTTAGTTCAGGTCTATCTTTTTGCTTGTCTTGAAAGTAAAGCGGTGACTCAGTCATCCTGCCCAGACAACTATCCAAGGCATCTAAATTAGGAAGAAAAGACACCATCAGCTCCCTCCCCCTCTTTACTGAAAATAGATAAATACTTATAAAAGTTAATAGAGATCTTAAATGGACCTCATTGTTTATATATATTCCAGCCTCTTTCCATTAATTATAAAAGCAATAGGCTCTTAATTTAGGGTAGCTACATCAAAGCCCCAAAATTGAATGTAACGAATCAGGACCTAAGAGTTCCTTCACTACAGTGGGAAGAATGATAAGGAGCTTCTTAAAAAAAAAAAATCCATGCTGTAAAACACTAATAAACAAATGTGGTCTTTCTCAACCTTGGTTTGCTCAGTGCCTTACATACATGGACATAACAATGTCTATAGGTATACATAACAATGTCTATTTTTCATATCATGTTATTAAAGTCAAAGGGAAAATATATAGGCAAAAATACACATTTATTATCCTAATTGGGGCACTCCATTGTTTATGTTTCTATCTGAATGGCACTTTCCCTCAAATACCTGAAGTTTGAGAATTAAAAATATGGAAGTAAAGTTTTCATACCTGCTCAGCACAAATATTAATGAGCCTGTGAAGTATTAGATAGTAGGCAAATTTTTCTGTAACAATAGTATCAACTACAATTTGTTGTACAACCAAAAGAGGAAGGCTTAATAAAAGCAGATGCATGGATATAATCTTGGGTCAAAAAACTTTATAAGCTTCCATTGCTAGTCCTGCTACTATCTCTGTTCAGTATGACCTGATAGATTTTATAAATGTGTCCTTTTTTGTTCATCCTGTTCATTCTGCTAGGGTGATAACTTTCTTTTCCCTTTTAATTATTCTGGTGTTTCATTCTTTGATGTACTGTCTTTCAAGCCTCCCCTTCACTCATGTTCCTACTACTTCTCTGCTCCCTGGAACACTGTTCTTCATCCAGTGCAAAGCTTAACCAGAACCCAAAGCAGTGCTGAAAGGCAGGACTCAAAATACTAATGATAGCCAAAAGGTCACTGAATCCTCCTTTGTCTTCAAATTTTAAGACTTGCTTAAACTTTATTTAACATATATCTAACACAAAATTAAATCACCACTTACTACTTTAAAATTGTTCCTGAAGGGTAACATTTCAAAATGGTATCATTTAAAATTAGAGTCATAAATATATGGTGGAATCATATTTATATGATGATGTAGAGAAATATTTTACCAATAATTTTAAATATAAATATCAACTGATATTTTCTATTCTATGCTTTCTATCCAACACAGGAACAATACAACATTTGTCCTAATGCAATAGGTGCTTTATTTTGTTTTTCTTTTGAAACTCACAAAGTATTTTTCAGAAGATGTGGTGAGATATTTAAAGAATAAAAAGATTTCAAAATACAGCTAAATAATTAAAATACTAAGTTATTTAATTAAAATAACTAAATATGTTAGAAAAGCATGACATAAAACTATGTAGTTTAATTAAGCTCAGCTTTTTCTAGATTGTCTGTCATGAAAGGAAAATACAAAACACAAGAAATAATGCAATCTAAGTGATTGATTTCTTTTTATATGCACACTTCTGCAACACAGCTATTACTGTTCTTGACTCTTCATGCCCTATATTCTCTTATAACAGCATTAGTCATAGGCTTAGCTGCTCTCCCATTTTCTCCCTGACCTTCAAACTGTACTAGCACTGTTGTCATTTCTTTATTATTATCTGCTCCTGTCTTTATCCCCTTGGCCAAGCCCTGGCCAGCTTGCTCATTTTTATCGTTGCTTTCATTTTTTCCCTGGCTTTGGATACATCATTATAAATTGGATAATTCTATTTACACTCAGTATGTAAGGAATTAAAAAATGGTGACAAAACCATGTATGTTCAACCATAGGTAGTTCATTTCCTCATTTCCCTTCCTGTCCCTCAAAACATATGGATAAGAAGCTGAACATCAACCTGTAACAAGGCCAAGACTGTGGTAAAAGAATAAAACTGTGACTCAAACAAACAGAATTTCATTCTGAATACTGCCACATTTTCCTTGAGAAATAGTGAGCAGCTACCTGCATTCATATTCCTGTGTAAAATGGATACGACTTTTGTGTCTGGATCTTGTGACTCATTTCTGTAAATTAATTTATCAGGTAGAAAGTGATAGCACTGTATGTAGTATGAAAAAGGCTTTATGAATGCCTGAACCAAAGACTGTGGAAAAAGTCAAGAGTGGGCAATGGAGCACAATAGGTAAACTTGGCTGGCAAGAAGACTAGAAAGTGAACATTGTGTTTCATTTAAAGGCAATAGAAACAGCATAATGTAGGATGGATTTTCTGGCAGTTCCCAAGCATGAGGGGGTAAAAGGTCAGTTTAGACCTAGCTGAAGGAAGGGAAGAACATCCTGAAGACTGAAATTACTTGGTATATTTTACAGCACAGTACCTTGATTATTTTGAGAATAAAGATTGCTTTTTTTTTTTCCCAAACTCCATGCCTTCTTTTTTGACCTAGATGTGGCTGATGAAGGTGATTTATTAATGATAGCAGTATAGTGTCTCAGACAATAAATAATTTAAAAATTTTTTTTTTAAAAAAGTAGTAGAAGAAAGCAATCAGGTATGCAAAGCCTGGAAAAATGAAGCAGCAGTCCTCTATTAACATCTCAGCCATCATGCAGATATGAATAATAGTGACAAGCTATTTGACTTCTTTCCTATCTAGGAAGCCATTTTTGTGTTATAGGTGACAACCTTTGCAATGGACATTACATTCTATGAAATTTCAGACAGTCTATGGAAGTTCTTTGTTGATATCTTTAAAAGAGTATGGTAAATGAACCCCAGAGAGATTTAGGAATCTAACTCTCACTGAAAATTACTGATACTTTAAATTAATTTTTCTAATTCCTCATCATCATATATGGTCATATCTTTATTTTGCATAGCAGCATTTTTTATGTCTCCATGTAAGAGTGTTTTCTTCATTTGTTTTAAAGAAGGCAGCCATATACTCTATTTTCTATGAAGCAAATTCCAAGAAACAGTGACCTGGGTGGAACTCATCAGCAACACGTGATATCTTGTTCAGACAACCCCTAGAACTACCACCACGTTCACTAACTTTGCCACCTTTGTGCTTGATAGAACTCACTGTGGTGCTACTGGAATAGTTTTATTTATGCATGGCACCAAGAAGTGCTTCCTTGCTACAGCAGTGACTAGCAGTTTATCAAACATCAAGCTTGGTCTATGTCAATATTCCCTGAGTCTGCTGTTCCTACAATTGTCAAGAAGGTAAGTTTTGACAACCTCGTTTTGCAAAAGTGCCATAACACAGTAGCATTTTGAGTGTGCTACACTGAGTTTTTTATGAAACAATACATAGATTTTGACTCCAACTGTTTTGCCTACAGAAACATAGAGCTTCTCAAATATTGTTGCCTTTTTGGAAAGTAAAATAGCTATCTAGATTATCCATGGTAGCTTTCAGGTAAGAAATTATGCTCCTATTCTCAATGTTTTGGAAATCTCTTGGACATCTGGTTCAGCAAGCTGCAACAGTATAGAGTCCTGCTGGCTATCATTTGTCACTTCTATTGCTTCTGTTAAGTTTAAAATTGGCTTTTACAACTTTTCTACATGTTCCTTCTGATGGGGCTACTCTGAGAAAATTAAGTCACCAGCAAACTTAATCACATCTCTGTTTTCCATGGTATTTATAGTCTGCACTTTATGTATCAAATGGCTAGTTTTATACATAAACTAAGATAAACTAAGGTACTTTTTTTTAAATTTAAACTAATGAAGAGCAAAGTTTGCTGAAATTTAATGAGCACTCCCTTTTGTGACCTATTGTTGTCTACCAGAATTCAAGTTAGAATTAGTTGGAATTAATTTTGCCTTTATTTTACATGTCATTATTTAGGTTCCCACCTTCTATAGCAACACTAACCTCTGGTGCACTGTGCTTGCCTTTGTTCCCTTCCAATTATTCAGGCAATAGCTGATTAATTATGCCTCTGAAAGTACATCTTTCTTAACACCCTGTCTACTTTGAGCTTAAGCTACATATCTATACCTAAATACTCAACTAGCTAAATAGATACAACAAATATATTTCTTCTAGGAATTTAGTTATCAGTTATAGCTCCTAAACTCTTCCTTCAAGGTGATTTAAATTTGTTCCTGAAGTTTAAATTAAATTAGAATAGTGCTACTTCAGGCCTGAACTAGAGTACCCAGCCTAACTTCTGCAATGTTTAAATAAACAGTCTATGTTCAAGTCTTCACGGAAATGGGTGCAAATATTCTCACAGACAGTCTTTAAGACAAGTCAATATTTCAGAAGTTCAGGGCTCTCTAATAGCAGTCATAAGGAAGATGAAAATTCTCTTCTTCATATATTTCATAAATATACTTCTTTCTTTTATATATATTGTATCTTTTTCCCAATACTTTTACTCAGATTCTGAGTTAGATGCTATTTGTCTTATTAACTCCTGATGGATCTTGCTTGAACCCAGGTAAACATTTTGCAACCTCAGCACACTTTGGCAAGAAGCTCTGTAAGGCTATCACCTGCTTAGTGATAAACCACCTCCTTTTGCTAGTTTTGCATACTGATATGCTGACACTTAGTTCTTGTACTGAAAGCTGTAGTGAATGGTTGCTCTGTAGCCTCTCTGTGACAGTCCTGTTTTGTAGGCAGCCATGACACCCAGTAAGTCACATCTGTTCCACATTGCAGTCTTAGCTTATTCTTTTAGTATGAAAACCATTCCATTACTTTGGTACCTCCCTTGGATCATCTTTTCCAGATCTGTCATGTATTTACCAAGATAAAGGGTAAGAATAATACACAGTCCTTAAAGTGTGTGCAAGCCAAGAATCTATAAGGAGGCGACATAAACATACAGTTAGAATATGATTCAACAGTATTAACTATGTTGAGCCAGTATATTCTAAAAGCCTATTCAAAAGCCTGTTACACAAGTTACCACCCAAATTGTGACATTGGTCATCTTCCTGTTAGTTTATCCCTGTTAATTTAGAATAAAGGTAAAATGCAAACTTTACTTTTCAGTATGTTATTTGTACCTCCTTCTATTTTCTTTATAAGTCACGAAGCTCAAGGTAGCATTTATTTTTGTTGAACTTGATAAGCCCATTCCTCCAGCTCACCAAGGTTCTTGTTGTGGATTGACTCCAGCCAGCAGCTAAGCACCCACACAATTCATTCATTCATTCCCCAAACCCAGTGGGATGGGGTAGAGAATAGGAAGAACAAAAGTGAGAACACTCGTGAGTGAAGATAATGACAGTTTAATGAGTGAAGCAAAGAGAAACAAACAAAAACAAACAAAAAAAACTGCCAATAAGACAAAGAAACAACAATAAAAACAAATTATGCAAAAACAATCACTCATCACCTGCCCCAAGCAGACCAATGGCCAGCCAGCCTCTGAGCAATGGCCACCCTGGAAGAAAATCCCTTTCCCTTGCCTTCTTCCTCTACACTCAAGTTTTTATTGACCTAATTAGTACATCTAATGAACATCTAACTGCCAGTTAGACATCAAATTGTTGATCAGTATCTAAACCCAATGTGATGTAGTCAGTTTTCCACACCCATATCATTCACCTATCCAAGCCATCTCCCCAGTTTGGCTACTGGAATGCTATTAGCAATCTGGCTAAACACAGAGAAAGCAATGTCCATTGCTCTCCCTTTACAGGGCCAGTCATCCTGGGGATGGAAACAAAGCTGATAAAGCCTGTAGTTCCCTAGATGCTCCTTCTTTCCCTTCTTCAATATGGGTGTGACATTTATGCCTTCTACCATCATCAGTGACATTGCAGATCCCCATGATCTTTCAAAGCTAATAGAGAACAGCCTTCCCCTTCAACAGCACACCAGCCAGTCCCATTCCATCTATTGTCTTGTATATATCCAGTTTGCTTAAGTGGTCCCTAAATCAATCTTTGTCTCATTCCAACAGGTATTGAAAACAAACTATTAGTATATTTCAAGGTGTTATTCCTCTGAGTTTTTAAATGCTTCCTCCATCTCCAAACAGTTCTGGTATTATTAACTGAGAAAAAAAAAATTAAAAATGTTTTCTATACCAGAAATATATAAAAATCTTCCTGTAAGAAAATATATCAAGAAAAGTATCAGACAAGATTATGCTGTATATGGGAACATCTCTGTCATTTGCTTTTATATTATATCAAGAACAATCTGTAGATTAAAACAATTTTGTAAAACAAGATCCTACTTGAATATCAAATATACACAAATCTTGATAACACACTAAGTTCTTAGCATCAAAATATATTTTATTAGAGTATCTATGTTTTCAAATATGGTTCTGTTTACATTTAAGGAAACTTCACATTCTAATCTGCTTAAAAGCAAATAAAGATTCTAGCTGTGGACACCATTCTGTGCTCCACATGATTAGTCACTATATTGATTGTTAGAAAAGGACACAGCATGTCAGCCTTTGTTTTTTTTCCCTAAGAGCAGTTTATTCAGACTTAGGTTGCAGTAATGCACTACTGGTAATTGTTGTCCAACTCAATTTTTCTTCTTTGCTTCTTTTTAGACAATAATTTTCATGATGTTTAAGAGTACAGTGTATTTATGTTCACATTCAATTTTATCAACTGAAGTGCTAAAACTAATCATCATTTACTTCTGTAGATCTCATTATAAATCTGTTTTGAACTTTTCAGCACCATTTCAGCCTGCAGTTACACCAGTGATATTTCAGATCACAGCTTCCTCACTTCAAAGTAAACATTTGTAAGAGTAGGTAAAAATCCTCTATGAGGGCGCAGAGATTGTTCTTTGGAAGAACATCATTACTTGGCAAATTGTCAGCAGACAAATGAAAAACTCAGGAGATGGAAAGCTAGGACACTGCTGACACTGAATAGGAAGATGAAAAATAAGGAGGATAACACAAAATTGTCACTTGGTAAAAGATGACAGCAAGAAGATTCAACATTGTTTAAATTGACTAGTTGGACTTCAGGAGCACATCTGTTGTGTCCATAAGACTAAGATGCCACAGGAAAGGCATGCACTATCTATGTCCAGAGCACTAGATATGGATCATTTTTTACTTCTGTAAGAAGACTGAATCAGAAAAAAAAACCCATAAAACACTTCCAAAAACAAAGCACTGCTTTCCAGTCTGCAGTGCAATATTTGTCCCTGACGTAAAGGGGAAAGCTCAGCTTGCTTTCAGTTTGCATTCTGCCATCCTATTCTGCCTATATTTACTAAAAATCTCTTATATGAAAACTAACAAACAGATAAATCCATCAACAGATAGATAGATAAATGCATAGGTAGGTAGGTAGGTAGAAAGAGAATGAGTAGCAAATAGTGCAGACTCAGGCACAGGGTGCTGTTTGTCATTGCATGAACTCCTGATACAGTTCATCAGGAGTCACAGAAGAAAACATCTTCACAAATCCTACTTTTGATGGAAACAACAGCAAAACATATGAAGGGTGAAATAACTTCCTTTTTTTGCGGTGGGTGGGCAGGTGGTAGGACACACAGCTGTTCTGACCTGGGTTGTGTGTGATATTACTATATTGCCCATTTTGTGCTAAAGCTACAGACAGGCAGGTTCTTTCCTTCTAGTCCTATCAGTGCAGCACAACTATGATGAACTCTATGCTCACATTTCTTTTTGTAAAGCCACCTATAAAAAAGGGTATGCACTACTCGTGTAAGGTGTATGTGACTGGAATGAATAACATTGGCCTGGAAAATCTAGACTGACGGATGCCAGTGTTCACTTGTACATTTGCAGTTCTTACACCATATACTGGGGCTGTGTAAATTAATCCAATTGGGACCAGTGCAGATAAAAGTCCGCACATGAATCTTAATTCATGTTAGCCTTAAGACATCTCTAATGCCATTGAAATTTCTGGTTATGGACTTCCTGATACCATGAAAACCTTCGGTAAACTCTATATGAAATTTGGTTGCTTTATTTCTGAATGTACCTAAACTGCATTTTAGTTCAAGTCAAGGTTTTGCTTTTGATCACACCCACATGCCACATTGGCTGTGATTTTGGAGCACAGAAGCTGAGCTCCTTTTGGAATCTATATTCTTTAAGCCCTAAATATGCTTCAGCTTGTGGAACTAAAACACAATTTAGTCTGCAGAACTAAAATAGAGTTAATCCAAAGTATATCTTCCCCTCTCCCCTCCAAAATACAGATATTGTGAACGGGAGGTCTTTATCACCAAATTTCTGTCTCCATAGATCTCATCCTAGTGCACTACTCTATGTGTTAATATAGATACAATCTCACTTTAACCAATTAACCGAAACCTTTCTGCCCTAATGTTTTGGGTTGTCCTTTAGCTGCTTTATCCTCCTACTATCCGACTCTTTCTCTTGAGGTGCCTTGGATTTGCCAAATAACTATTTTTTCCAAGATTTTGGATGCTGACTGATACATGAACTAACCTCAAATGTGCTGTTGGCACTCTTAAAAAGAATAGACACTACCTCCCCACTCCTGATAACAGCAGAACCAGAAAATGCTTTTTCACATATCAGCAAATAATTGCATTGAAAAAAGATTCATGTTCATGTTTAAAACCAGATAGATTCTTAAAGATCTGAAAGATTTTAAACAATATGAATATACTAACTTTTAGAAAAATATGAGAGCAGTGAAAAGGTAAAATACTTTCTTGTAGTTGATCACAGCAAACCTCGTACACAATCAATTCCATTATGGCAGATGAAAGATTCGAACTTACTGTTGAAATATCCATTATATTATGAAACAAAAAGATGAATCTTATATTTAAAAATGCCAAGACAAATAGGAACACTATACAATTTTAAAATGGAAAGAAAAGAAAGTCAGCTTTATAGACTATCTGCAGAAGTAGGAATACCTGTAGAAACCCTAAAGTTATGACAGAAACAAATGTTGCCAACACTGTTTCTTGTGCCTTGCAGTTGAATTCAAACACCTACAAGGTATCAGCATTGCTTGGATTCTTTAAGTACCTAATTATATAATTGTGCATAAATTACATAATTGCACATAAAATGTGGCCTTAGGAAAGGATAAACAAGTTCCTTCCAGGAACAGTGTCAAGGTAGCATCCATGAAGTGAGAGGACAGGATCAGCAGAATTTAAGTTTTGACACTCAGCCGGCCCTTGTTCCATTAAAGCATTTGTAAATTGTATCAGTAACTTAAGCATGAGCTGTACCTCTAAAAATCAATAGAACTGTGCATGATCTTAAAAGTAAAGCTACTTAAAATTTTTAACTGTGGATTATCTTAAAACTGGACTTTTCCATGTTGAAGTTATTAATACTAACCTCCTTAAGACTCCCCTGAAATTGGGAGTGTAGTGGGCCCATCATGGAGTCTTGAACATAGGTTTTACCCTGTAATAACTTCAGCAGGATGTAATGAGTTCACAGAAGGTCCTGTTGCAACCATTGCTAGTCCAACTGATTACCGGAAAACTCGGAACCTCCACTGTGCAAATTCCCACATGATGTATAAAAATACAGGTGTGGGACACAGGAAACAATCCAACTCTAAATACTCTGAGTGCCTTTCAGTACTCTTTCTACCTGATGATTATAAAGCTTTGCAGCTATCAGTGCTTGGACAGGAAACACTCCTGGAAGCAGTACACAAAGAATTTCCTCCAAGACTGAACACTGAATAAGCTTTTAGGATGTTTTTTGCTCCCGTTGCATTTCTTTATTATCTTTCCTCAATTTCTTCTCATATTGTGTATGCAGTCCAGCATTTAAGCCTCGTGCTTTGTAATAGAATCAAGAATAATGTTCCTTAACCTGAATGTTAGCCCTTCTATTTTTTTTTTTATTGTACTTTAATAGAGAACTATTTTACAGCCTGTAAATCTGAAGTCATTTGGTACTTTAGATGTCAAAATCCAATAAGGGTACTTCTTGATTTTGAATTTATAACTTCCTTTTTGTTACATCCCTGTGGTGTTTTTTGTGGAATACTATTTTATGTTGAAAGTTATTGTAATTAAAAACAGATATTGTAAGATTTTTTTATGCATTTATCGTACTGTTCCTATATGCTTAAATTTTTGTAAATACCTACCAATTTATGTTAGGACAAATAGGAAAGACTGTAATTATTGACAGCTATAGTTAAAAGAGTGGGAATTAAATAATAGAATATAACAGTATTGTATAGACTGGTGCCAGCAAGCAGAAAAAACACCCAGATACTAGAAACACAAAGATTCATTTCATGTGATGTCTCAGGACATCTCAGTAATTTAAAGACTAAATTATAGTTATGGAAAAAAATCCGTAAGAATACTTAAGCATGTTATGCCCTACTTATAAAGAATGTATATATATTACCAAAAATTAAGCTTCAAACCTCATGAAAGGAAATCAAGTTCTAGCTTTGACAAAGATTTAGCCCACATTCTAAGGTGATATAGATCCACTGGTAAGTAAGTTCTCTTTCAATGTATTTATGACAATTTATGCAAGTTTAACATCTACTGATTGGCTGCATATCTAACCACATTGAAAGAATAAATTTAACAGAACAATGCAAGTTTGAAGATAGTCAGAGAAAAAGATGAAAAAAAAATCTGGTGACTAAGAAAGCTTGAAGATAAATAGAGTTTCCAACAGTATGTTGTGTCCAAAAAAACCCCAAAATAAATCTAGGTGCAACTGTGATGATACTTTTAGAGCCATTGAATATTATGTATAAAAATGCAATTATTTGGAGACTTTCAAAAAAATTACAGTACACCAATACTAGAAGTAATCTGTTTAGTGAAATACATTTTAAAAATATATACTTGCCTTTTTCTCCTAAAATATGCAGTTTTCATGGAAAACAGTCATCTGAGGATTTTGTACTTTAAGAAGTGGTGCAAGGAGTTTACCTTACAGAGGACTTCCAGTGCCAGAAATCCATAGAAAAATTGTTCCAAATCATTGATTTTTCAGTGGAAATATACTAAAAATATATATATATATATATGATTTACCAAAACAAAGGGACTAGGTTTCACAGGAATAAACATAGAGATTGGTGGAACTGCAGACATAATTTTTATGGTATTGTGTACAAATGTTTTGCATCAGTATGCATCAATGGTGCACTGAGTTTGTGACAAAAGTTATTTTGTGTCAGTAATACACTGCTACTAGAATTGTCTATCAAATGTGACATCATGAGTAGGAAGAAGAAAAAACAGATGCCAAACATAATACATTTTCCAGCTTTGTTTTCATTTTGGCATGTCCTGTCCCTCACTTTGTACACAGCAGATACCCTTATATAGAGATATATAGCTAATTTTTATTAAATTTCTTCTCTCTTCCTCACTTATTCCTTGTTTTGTCACACAATTCTTATAGCAAGGAAATTGCTCATTTATGTTTAGGTACAGCTGGATGTAAGACTGATGGTCTGAACGTACCTCTATCATTTTTCCCCCCTCCTCACCCTTTTTTAAAAGGATTAGACCACTGTCAGCAGCATGAGCCTAGGTGGAGGCCCTAGGTATAGTTTTCTTGCTGCCCAGAATTTTGTTCAGAAAAAAAAAGAAAAGTAAAAAAGGTTCTGTGACACCTGTTATTGTTGTCATTGGCAGAACTCTGGTGAAAGAGGTTTAAGGAAAAAATAATACAGACAAAGTTATTCTATTTTCCCATTGGGATGCTTGTTCTCTTTGTGATTCTCCAGATTATGATTCTGAAGAACGAAGTAGCTTGCAATTTGCATACCTAAAAACTACACTTAGGAATCCTGAATGGTGAATAATAAAAATAAAAGTCTAGACCCCAAATGGGGGAGGAAATAGTTACTGTTCAAAAAAGACTAAAAAAACCTCCTTATCTGTGAGATGGATTGTAATCTAAAGGTTTATTTGAAGCTGCCTAAAACAGTCAGATGTTGCTTGCTTTTCTCAGCAAGAATAGCAGCAAAATCAGCAAAGGAGGTAAATTCATATTTCTTTAAGTGCAAGCAGTTTAGTCAGCTGAGATACCCTATTTTTTAGAATAGTGAACTTTGCCTCCCATTGTACTGTGGACCTTTAAGTAAAACACAGATGTAAGTGCTGCAGCTATAATAGCCAGCAAGGAGCCGGAATGTCATGGCACTCAAGGGCTCTGAAGAAAAGTAGCAACACTAAAACAAATCCTTTAATGCAGTGTGAAGTAACTAAATGACAATCATCTCATTTGAGTGTTTACTCAGTCACTGAATTATACTGAGGTCTGCTGTGTTTGCATTTACCTCCCCAGGCTAGACAAACAAAAATTCTTTTACTTAAAGCTGTTTCCTCCTCCAATGTGTCATTCTTTAATCTTATTGTCCAAAAGCTCACTCAGTGACAATATCTTTACCACCTGCACTACTTCTTCACCACCCTTTTACAAGTCCTATGTTTCTGTTAGCCTTTTTATGCCTAACTTTCCATTCATCCAACTGCTATATCAGTAAAATTTGATAACACTGATCATGAAAGCAGTTGTTCCTTTGGGCTACAGTCTGAAAATTTGCTTGAAGAAATGCTGAGCTATTTGACGTGTATTTGATCACAGACTCAAGGACAAGGAACTTCCAGGCTTACATCCAAACTACATCGTGTTTGCAAGCAAACTGCATTTTGTTGTATATGCTGTCATGGTCAATCAGAATTGATAGTCCATCTCTGATGTGGCTATACTCAGTTTCTTGAACTGCCATTTGACATATTCAGTGAGACTGTATTCCTGCACAATATGCACATAATTGCATGGTTAAGACTATCCAAATGGCACACAGATGGCTTTGAAATACCTCTCACTGAAATTTTGTTGTGTTTCAAAATACTGATAGGTATACCATTTTCCTGAAAGCTACTCCAGTTCATACATTACCTTGGGTAAGCATCTTGCTTTTGAGATCCCTCAAAATACAGTGATCTCCACTGCCAGTAAAATCCCATGTGTTATACAAAAGATTTATTTGTTAAATTATGAAATGACACAGGCAGATTAATGAGTTCTTTCCTAAACAAAGCCCAGTGAAAACCCTTCCTCAGTGCTTAGGCTGGGACTTGTGGTCAATAAAAACTATTGGCTTGGGATGAGTTTTACCATGAAGATTACTGAAAAATTGATCGTTAATCTACTGTTCGTATGCAAAAAGGAGACCAACAGAAAAATGTCTGGAAGCTAACTGCAGGAGATTATCTATTCCACCAATTTTGCAGGATCAAATATATCTGTTAAAGATGTTTGCTAAATTCCTTTAAAAAGTAATTCTTGGAAGACATTCTTCCACCTCCTTTGAAAGCCATCAGTAATTAATTCATTTTCTTATAAAATTTAGCAATTTTTTACTTAAAAAAAAAAAAACCAAAAACAAACCCTAACAAGAAAGACACCCGCCCCACGAAAAAGGAACAAGCTGATTTCCTCTTATTTCATTTGTAGGAAAGGCAGTTAATCATCCTTCCCAGTACACTGGAAGAATTATCACATATCCATCCGCAGGCCTAACCTTTAAAGAGAAAAAAATCCATGCTTTCTTCACACCTCATATTTTAAAGCGTTAAAATTAATGTCACACTTCTCTGGTGGAATCCCTGTAGCTTGTCTGCTTCTCACCGCCTAACCAGGCCATATTTCAGTTAAGACCGAAATAACACTTAAGAGAGTGGAATCTCCTCTATCTTCTACACGAAACTACCTTTCGGTGTGAAATGTCTCTATCTTGCAAAATAATATTGACTCAAGTTAAACGGCTTGCTATATTATCTAGTCTGCTGCCTTTTTAGTTGTTACCTATTTTATATCTGTGATTTTTTTTTTTTTTGGTGTATGTAGCATTTTGCATTTGTCCTTGCTAAGTTTCTTCTTTTTTTTTAGCACATTCTCCAGATTCATCAAAATCACTTAAGTTAAATCACTTAATACTCTGTTCCACAGTGTTTTCTGTTCCACAGTGTTTACTATTCATCCTTCGTTAGTGCAAGGACAGGTTTTATAAGCACCATGTCTATTCCATCAAGTTTTTCCTGTCCCATAGTTTAAGAGTTGAGATATTTAAGATAAGGGCACACAAGAAGATTATGCTGAGAGGGTATCATCGTGGCATATAAATTATCTAACAGGAGCTATAAAAGATAGTCTTGAGTCATTAAATCTATTGCTTTGCATGACTTAGTTCACTTACGTGATGTTCCAAGGAAGGCCTAGCTCCAATCAACATTTATAAACCTTCAGTATATCGTGAAGTTAAAGCAGTCTTTTGTTACAAGTCACTGCCAAAGCAGAAGCTGACAGTCCTCTACCTTACATCAGTCATCCAGAATGCATTCATTTTCAGTAGGTGAATTCAGATCCCATTTTTCTTCTGTTTAAGACAATTTTAATGCATTTCCCCAACGCACAAAGAGTGTCCTACCCAGTGGATGTGCTTTGGGAGTGCCATAGCAGCAAGATAGTTGGGGAAATACTTGACAGGATTTAGATATGGGATCCAAAGTTACTGTCCACACTATATCTAATGCACTTGTGAGGATTTTGAGGGTAAGGTCATCAAAGCATCAAGGAGATTTAATGTGGAACTCCAGATATCCATGAATGGAAAGTGCAGCTACCAAGGAATGACAATCTAAACTTTGCCTCTTAAGAGGTCTAAGTTCTGCAATGTTATCTGCAATCTGTTAACATACACATGTTCAGGTACCTACTGCCTAGGATCCAAAGGCTATTTACAGTTCTGTGTTAGATAGCCAACTAACATTATAGGTTCCTCTGATCATTCTGTGATCCTGCCCATTAAATCAACTCTTGTACAAAACATAACTGGAATCCAAACTTCAAGGCGCTGAGTATGTGTCTTACTAAGCGAGTAGTCAATATTCTCTTAGAGGAAGTCAAACACATGTTTGCAAGTTGCAATCCTTCCTAATTAGCTTTGAGTCTAGGCCTCTAACAAATTTTTTGCCTTTTATTTGTGGCTAAACTCATTCAATACATTTTACAGGTTTCTGTCAGCTTATAGTGTACATTTTTTGTCTTGCTATTATTAAAAACAACAGTTCTTTAGAATGGATACAGGCTTGCTGGGGGTTATTTTAAAAAATATAATCAAGAGTCATCTGCGTTCATTCAAATACGAAATAGCAGTTTCAGTGAAATTAAAGATCAGTCTAAATGATCTTAAGTGAAGATTACTACCAGCCTGAAATATTCCTCCTTTGAGATGACAGTGTTCTTTGATAAGTAAATCAAAACTTTCATATTTGAAATAAGAAAAATAACACATTTTTATATTATAAAAAGGCATATGTGGTCCTTCAATATAAAAAGATACTTCCATATATTATCTAAAATGAAGAGCTTGCCATGCTCTTGCCATAAAGGAAAGGGATGCTGATGCAATATCATAAACTATTACACTTTTTCTTTCCTAGAGTCTCAGCTTCAGTTTTGACTAATACACACACAAGAACTCTGCACTTTGAAAAAGCATTATATAAACACAAGGTCCATTGTCTGCAATCTCCAAATAAAAAGGACTCAGAGGTTCTTATATAACTTTTGGAAAGAGAATGCAGCACAGCTTATCATCAGAACAATAATATTTAATACATATAAAACACTGTAAAGTAGTGCTTGACATTCTCCAAGGAAGAGTGAAAAGAAAATCTGTTAATCTGAAAGTCTGGTAACAGTGACACAGGAACTTCCCACTATATTGCTGCTATTTAAAGCTTACCAAGCACGCTGAGTTATAAAATAAAACACCAAGTTATAACATAAAACACCTTTGAACTTCAATGCATGCATAGATAATTCCCCTCTTGCTCACCTCTAGCAATTTTTGTTTAGAGATAGGAGCTCAGCCTTTATGATGTTACACTTCAAAACAGTATGTCATTTAGCATCTTCAAACTTTCAGAAAACCAGGAACATACTCCAGAGCTCACAGTTACTTGTGAAAAAGAAATCCAAAACTTCTGTGCAAAGTGATTCAACTACTGAGATCACTATTTAAAAAAAAAAAAAAATCCACGGTCAGGCTCTCCATACAGCACTCACTGTATCCGAGCCCTACCTTTAATTTTATTCAGTTCTGTCTCTGGTTTCTCTTTAGCAGAAACAAAATCCCCCATTAAATCAGTCAGTTAAATATTTACCTGAGTTTTTATGAAAACATAATACTCATAACAATGTCTTCCTTCTCACTAGTGTAATAAAAACACACAGTGGTCTACCAAATATTCTCTTCATAGAATGTAACTAAAGCTTGAATAGCAGTTCCCTCTATGGAGAATGCTATAGGTCTTGGAACAAATCTGTTGATGCTACATAACTGTTACAGTTCCTCTCTTTGTAATTTGCCCATGGTTCCGATTGACTCAGATCTTAGAAGGCAACTGAATGTAATTTGTTAGATAATTTCCTCACAGCGAAACTTTTGCACAGTGTGAGCAAGAGTAGTTGAGCTATACTACTGCTAGAGGTTTTGAGGTCTACACATGAATTGCTGTTCTGTACTCTGTATGTAAGTAAAAATAAAGAGTAACCTTTATAAAATTAATAACTTTTTATTTCATCTATTTCTTTGACCCAAATTCACATGTGATTTAGAAAGCATGTAGATCACAGGATGAATAAAGTATTATTAACCTTCCATGACTAAATGTTCATCTTTTTTATACGTTTTTACAACTCTTAGTGTGCTCAGGTTTTGCCAATAAATTAAACAAAAGACTCCTAAACTCATTTTTTCACAATTGCTCTTAGCAATGGAAGAAACAATGGTTTCTGTTTACATGCCCATGCAGAAGATGTTCACCTGCTTGTTTGATTTTTTGCCTTCCACTATGTCAGATGCTCTGAATTAAACTGCAAGCTCCAGCTTTTAATAGTTTTCTTTTTACTGCATAAAATTATTCACATTTTTCTTACTATGTATACTATGACAAGGGTGTGCAAAGTTCATATGGGCTATTTCTAAAGATCCAATATCGTTGGAGCTGGGCAAGGGTTTTATTTCCTGAAATCTTCCCAATATTTAAGTAAGATAACCCAATTAAAACCCAGTAATTTTTGAAACTTTTAAAATGTGTTTCTTGCATTCACAACATCTCCAGTTTACCTGCCTTCCTGTTTATTCATGTCACTCTGACATGAAACAAAGCTACCATCAAAAAACACTGCAGTGGTGTCATGGTTTAACCCCAGTCGACAACTAAGCTACACACAGCCGCTCCCTCACTCCCCCCACGGCAGGATGGGGGAGAGAATTGGAAGAGTAAAAGTGAGAAAACTCATGGGTTAAGATAAAGACGGTTGAATAGGTAAAGAAAAAACCACGCACACAAGCAAAACAAGGAATTCATTCACTACTCCCCATAGGCAGGCAGGTGTTCAGCCATCTCCAGGGAAGCAGGGCTCCATCACGCATAACAGTTACTTGGGAAGACAAGCCATCACTCCGAACGTCCCCAACCTCCCTTCTTATTCCCCCAACTTTATATGCTGAGCATGACGTCATATGGTACTGAATATCCCTTTGGTCAGGTGGGGTCAGCTGTCCCAGCTGTGTCCCCTCCCAGCTTCTTGTGCACTTGCTGCACAAGTTTGCACTTCCCTGCTTGCTGGTGGGGTGGTGTGAGGAACAGAAAAGGCCTTGACTCTGTGTAAGCACTGCTCAGCAGTAATGAAAATATGCCTGTGTTATCCACACTGTTTTCAGAACAAATCCAAAACACAGCCCCATACCAGCTATTATGAAGAAAATTAACTCTATTCCAGCCAAAACCAGCACAAGTGGGTAACTCAGTAGGCTGCTGTAGCAAAAGGGGAATACCGCTGCTGGTTTTGGTTTGCATCCAAGAAACCTTTATCATGGTTTAGTGTTTTGTGTTTATTTCACAAAGGTGCCATAAAAAGAAAAACGTCCAATACCAATGCCAAAACCTCCACTCTATTCCAACCTTTCATATAAAATTTTGCAGATTGTCTCTTGTGTCCCTTAAACTAACATGGAGAGAATTTGGGATATTTTCATTATGTATGTCTAGTAAAAAATGAAAGGGTAAAATCATACGTGGATAAGAGTACAAGGAAAAGAACACAAGACAATTTGATTAATTAACAATGCCATATGACTATGCAAAACAGAAGCTTTTATTCACGGAAATGTTCACCTTAGTTTTTACTGTTTCTGACATTTATAATATAATTAAAGACATTCATTTGAAAGTATTCTTATTCAGCTATTTGTTTAAAAATCAATATGCTTTGAAAATACTATCTCTAGTTTCTGTATAAGTTTCTTTTGAATTAAAATTGTTATTTGTAATAGGAAGAATGAGGAAAGGTCAAAAGGCTTAGCTCAAATTGTGGACACTTCTGTTCTTACAGACAGAAATGGCAAAGCAAAAGAAATGCAGTGGACCGTTTAAATGAATGATTAAATACCTGATTATTTATCTTAAGCCATAGTTTTGTCCGAGCATGTTCACTCAAGTACATTTCTTTTATAAATGCATTTTTCCTGCTGTCTAGTGTGTCTCTGTTTAAATTAACTGACCTCACTTTATTTGATAAATTTATGACTAAAAGTGAAAATAAATATGCAAAATTCCATAAACTTAAATGATTTATTATTTTTTCAAGCTACTGTGTTAAAAAAAACTATTTTGGGATGGTATAATTAATATAATCTTTCAGGAAGTGAAGCATTTATTGATATTTATAGCTGCTAACAGGACATATATATTTTTCTTACTTTTATTTACATTTTCACAGTCACTCAAACAGGATTAGTTACTCCCAAAGAATCACGAGATTCTCTTAATTTAAAACTCATGAGACATAGACATAGGATCAAGAAGTTATTTATTCTTTGTTTTTGTACCTATCTTCTCCTTCTTGACATATTCAGCTTAATTCAGAACACTTTATAAAACTTTCTCAATCTATGTTAGAAGCGTTCATGTATTTGCTTTAGTTTTCAAAATGAATAAAATAAAATGTGTTCATTTTTTCACCTAAAGTCATGATTCCTGGAGTTGTGATTGAAAGATCATTTATGGAAGCAGCTGTGTGTCTATTGAAGCAGTCCCCCGCTCCAACAATTCCATGCCTGTTAACGCCTGAGTTTTTACCCAGTTTTGAGACTCTAGGTTTTGGCGTTTTTTTAACAGTTTTCAGACAATTTTTTTTTTCCTAACACTGACTTGTATGTATTAGGAAGTTTAATAACAGGTTTCCTATTTCTTATAACAGTACTTCATTCCACTAAAAATGATAATTACACAGCTTTCAGTAACCAGTTTTGAAAATATATTGAACATTGAATTTAATGATAAATAACATAGTATTCAGTAAATAGATAGCATGTTCTGTTTTGTTTACTTGCACAGTTACACAATCTTCATGCTAAATCATGGTCCTGAAAAGAATTAGGTATATAGATATTGTAAATTGTTATGAATAGTTGAACGTCTTCATTTTTCTTGAGGAAATCACATCCCTAGCTGCAATCTTTGACTTTTAAATCCTATTTGTGTGCTATTCAATTACAGAAATCCTGTGATTGAAAGATGTAAGTAAACTACTGTATAATCTGTTTTTTTTAAAGCAAAATCTATTTCAGGTTTACCACAAGTCTTTATCTTACTGTCATAAGAATTACCAGGGTAACGATATTAAGACTGGCTAATATTTTTAAATAGCTTTCATAGGAGTTTGGTTCTGAATGAAATGTATGTGGTGTAAGTCTGTATCATGAAGGTACTTATCCAAAACCATTGAAATAGGAGATCAAGTTCATGACCACCTGAGGAACTTGAACATACATAAGTCTATGGAACCTGACAAGATGTATCCCAGAGTCCTGAGGGAATGGGCTGATGTAGTTGCCAAGTCACCCTCCATGATATTTGAAAAGTCCTGGCAGTCAGGTGATGGCCCTGGAGACTGGAAAAAGGGAAACATTGCACCTATTTTTAAAAAGGGTAGCAAGGAAGACCCTGGGAACTAGGGACCTGTCAGCCTCCCCTCTGTGCCTGGGAAGATCGTGGAACAGATCCTCCTAAAAGCTATGCTAAGGCACATGGAGTACAGGGATGTGTTTCAAGAAAGCCAGCATGGCTTCACCAAGGGCAAGTCCTGTCTGACCAACCCAGTGGCCTCCTATGATGGAGTGACCACATCAGTGGACAAGGGAAGAGCTACTGATATCATTTATCTGGACTTCTGTAAGGCCTTTGACACGGTCCCCCACAACATCCTTCTCTCTGAATTGGAGAGAGATGGATTTGGTGGGTGGATGTTTTGGTGGATGAAGAATTGGTGGGACGATTGCATCCAGGGGGTAGTGGTCAATGGCTCAATGTCCAGATGAAGATTGGTCATGAGCAATGTCCCTCAGGGGGGTCCATACGGGGACAGGTACTGTTTAATAACTTCATCAGTGACAGACAGTGGGATCGAGTGCAACCTCAGCAAGTTTGCAGATGATACCAGGCTGAGTGGTGTGGTTGACATGCCTGAGGGATGGGATGCCATCCAAAGGGACCTGGACAAGCTTGAGAAGTGGGCCCATGTGAAACTCATGAGGTTCAAGACGGCCAAGTGCAGGGTCCTGTGTCTGGGTCGGGGTATCCCCCAGTATCAATACAGGCTGGGGAATGAAGGGATGGAGACCAGCCCTGCTGAGAATGACTTGGGGTCACTGGTGGTTAAAAAGCTGGACATGAGCTGGCAATGTGTGCTTGCAGCCCAGAAGGCCAACTGTATCCTGGGCTGCATCAAAAGAAGCATGGCCAGCAGGTCAAGGGAGGTGATTCTGTCTCTCTACTCTGCTCTGGTGAGACCCCACCTGGAGTACTTACTGTGTCCAGCTCTGGAGCCCTCAGCACAGGAAAGACATGGACCTGTTGGAGTGTGTCCAGAGGAGAGCCACAAAAATGGTCAGAGGGATGGAGCACCTCTCCTGTGAGGACAGGCTGATAGTTGGGGTTGTTCGGCCTGGAGAAGAGAAGGCTCCAGGGACACCTTATTGCGACCTTTCAGTACTTAAAAGGGGTTATAAAAGAAAGACGGGGACTAACTTTTTAGCAGGGCCTGTTGTGATAGGACAAGGGCTAATGGTTTTAAACTACAAGAGGGCAGATTTAGACTAGGTAGAAGGAAGAAATTTTTTACAAAATGGTGATGAAGCACTGGCACAGGTTGCCCACAGAGGTGGTAGCTGCCCCCTCCCTGGAAGCATTCAAGGTCAGGTTGGACAGGGCTCTGAGCAACCTGGTCTAGTTGAAAATGTCTCTGGTCACTGCAGGGGGGCTGGACTAGATGCCTTCCAACCCAAACTATTCTATGATTCTATAAAATACTTCGGAATTTTTGGGCCAGCCTGGGCTACTTAAAATATGTACTTTTGTTTTTAAAAGGGAAACTGTATTACATTGTACTAGATCAAGAAATGCAACTTATAACTGCTAGTGACTACACATAAGTCAGTTGCTTATGATTGCAAATACTTAATTTTTCAGATATTCATTTTAAGTCATTTTGAGATGGATTTTTGGGTATTGAGATATATCTGAAATATACAGTTTGGGGATTTGAAAATCTCTGTTGCTAAAGCCCATCTCATTTTAAAATGACATTCCGAAACCAAATTTGGCTATCAATGTCCATTTTTTGACAACTATATATTTCAGGCAGAAATTCCAGGTTCTGTGGTGTAACTGGAAGTAGTATGCTGGTCTACCAAAATCTATTTCTGTGATCTTAAGTCACTGAGGCTAAAATTCACTATGTATTAGTTTGAGTCACTTCTGAATAAAATTATTTGTGCTCATAAGTGAGATATTTTGTCATGAATTTTAGTATTTCAGTGCTTTTAAACATGCCCATTTTGAAAATGGTTTTACTGAAAATTACAATAAATCACCTGTAACAAAACAAGTTCAAAGTGTTTTAAGTGTGTCTGTTGCTCATACAATATCTTTTATTGCTTTGAAGGCTACTTAGACTGGTCAGACCTAGGACTGTTAAATTGCATGACATCTATTGCTCCAGGCTTGTGCTGAGTACACGTTATTTCATAGATGAACACAGGCACGTGGTTAAGTTCCATCCTTTATGAAGATGGCCTATGGAAAATTTAGCTATATTTCACTTCTGATTATTACTTCAATAAAGCTATTTCATTTGTTGTTTAAGCAGGGACCTTTGCAAAGATCTTGCATCACATTCAGAGAAGAAAATCATATATAAGACCACCTGAGTTCTAGCCACTGTACAAACAATTAATCTAAAAGAAGAAAGTAAAAGAAAATTCAGAGAGATGTGTTATCTTCTGCCAGTCAAAATATGAAGTATCATAGCTTATTTAGAGAAAAATCTTACTCATTCTTGATTTACAATGAATGGAAGAGCAGGACAGCTCCCCTAGTAATAACAGAAACATTCCTTCAAGACAAAAAAAAATTCTTTTAATGAAGGAGCACATTTACTTCTTCCCTTTGGGAGAGTGGGTTCTAGTTAAAAGTACAAGGCAGCAGCAAATTGCAATAACATACCCTAGAATGTTTACTGCCATTTTTAACAGAATCCTACTCTAGCTTTTAGCACCATGCTTCAGGATAACATCCAGAGATAGAAAAACAACCAGCAGAACTATGGATATAGCTACAAACCTTTCTCTGCTGTCCTCCATCACACTCTCCAACTAGAAACCTTTTTATTACAGAAGTCAGGGAAAACCTATGAAGAACCTATCTATATGTTTTAAGTTGCAAGTACTTCTTGTCACCATCAACGCAAGATTCCATCTGATCCCTCTAGTTACAGTCTTTGAGATATACATTGCACCATTATTTTGCTATTCTTAAGAGTCTAGTTAAAAAAAG
This sequence comes from Phaethon lepturus, assembly GCF_000687285.1. Lineage (NCBI taxonomy): Eukaryota > Metazoa > Chordata > Aves > Phaethontiformes > Phaethontidae > Phaethon > Phaethon lepturus. The sequence continues at coordinate 47,432 of NW_010515407.1, forward strand.
AAAGCACCTTTTCCCAATTAATTTTCTATCAATAAACTTCATAAATCAGTAAGGCCAAGGATAAGCTGGGTCTTTCAGAAGGACCAGATATATGGGAGCCTCATAAAAGAAAAGATCACTACAGAAAGGAATCAGACAAAATCAGTCCCTTTTCAGCTTATCATAAAAAATTATAAACTTTCTGCAGTACTTGTAGAGGCTTGGCAACACCAGCAGAATATATCCCATTTAAGCCAGTGCTTCTCAAGATAATGAGAGGAATTGGATTATTTGGAGTACCAAGTGGCCCTCAAACCTATGGGGAATGTTTATTAATAAGCCTCCATTACTTGTCCAGCTTTATGACTCAAAAGAGGATTTGGAAAAGACTGTACATTCTTGCTACAATGTACATTTCTGTCAGCTTTGGAAATCTATTTATTGACCTGAGATTTCATGTTCGCTATATATATTGCAGAAGTTGGCTTTGAGTTTCTGCTAACATTATTTTTTCTCAATATTTTTTCATGGTGGGCTGAGCTCAAATGCATTTAGTACATAAAAATATGTATTTTTAATATTAAATAATAATCACAGTAGTGTTATTTTTAATTACTTTGTCACGAGAGTCTAATATGTAAAATTATACAAAACACAAAGAAAGTGACAAGATACTTTCTTTAAAAAAAAGCCTATACTTCTTTCCCTCAGATTTCTTCTGGAACTTTTTTTCTTTCTGCTGTCAGACTTTGTGAAGATGGCTCCACAGATCATACCACTGTCACATATGTTGTCTCTATGGAATGAAGGATGCCTTATGCTAGTTTATAGACAATTGCTCAATGATAAAAAACCTCAGTCAAGACATTGGGCAACTATATTCCTTAGAATTCACAACTGACTTCCTTAAATTAATAACTTCTTTATAAAATACCTGTATCAAAATATACTTCAGAAATTGTTTTACCAATGTGTGAAATTAAAAGCCTTTACCCTTTTAAAATCTCAAGAGAAAACAGATTCAGTGTGTGAAACAAATCTTGTTTGTTTTCAGAAATGTTGACTCATTAGCTGTTCAGGTGTTCTGCTCAGGCACCCACAAGGTTGTATGAGGTCTCTCAGTATTCAGAAAAACATGAAGAAGATCAGGGAGATTTGGCAGCATGCAATCATCAGAAACCTAGTTTCCAAAATACAGGAAATATTTATTTTTCTTTTTAATTTTCAGGAGAGGAAAATTAGATTGATCATTAATGAAAGTGAATGTGATCAATACATAGATCAATCAGTTAACATAACTGTAAAGAAGAATAATGTTTGACAGTTGAAGAAACATCAGCCAAAAAGACTTTTCCAAAGTAATTTAAACTGATTGGTTTATTATAAGAAATTCAAGGTAGACAAATATAATCACTGACTATATATTTTATATAAGCTTTACTAGACATCTGAGAGCTTTTGGCTAACTTCCAATAAACTGCAGTAATGGTAGTATATTTTCCTGTATCTGAATGGTGTGCATCGTATTTCCCTCCTTGTAATTATCACAATGGCATGTTACTGCTTTTTTTAAATTCATGCAAAATATTTTTATAAACAATTTTTTATAAAAACTGTAATAATTTTATAAAAGGTCAGGTGGCACCTGCTACAAAAGGAAACAGAAAGTATAAAATTCAAAGAGATAAAGAAAGAATGTAGCTCGGCAAAATGTGGTAGTTTCATTTCCAAGAGTCCCTTGTAACATTGAGCCAGATGTTCTAGTACGCTCCAATAGTTCTTGACAATTCTAGTGAAGTCTGATTTATTTGGCCAAAATACCAGAAAGTTACCTTCATTTAATTCAGATTATAGCCTCGTCAGTTTGTTAGCCCTGAATTTTCTTGACTTTGAGTTCAGAAGTTGAGAGAGCAGCTCACAACAGCCAAGTTCCATTACGTTTAAGTCAAAGTACCTTTTACATAATTTAAATGAAAAACTATAAATCAGTACTAGTGTACTAAAAAAAATGGACCCAGAGTCACTATAAAGATTTTTGAAGCATAGAAAAAGTTTTGAGGATGGTCCAGTGGGCCTTTACTAATGGCTCAAAGTGAATAGCCTACTCTGCTAACTCCAGTGTGGTGTTGGGAAGGACAAAGTGATTATATGGGTTTACGACATAAAACATCCTAGAGCTGAAAATGACACTTTGAAGATGTTTAAATATTCATCTGATAGGATTCAGGAAACTATTCAAATACTATATACAACCTTTTATCTGGAGACAACCAAGTATATTGGTCCTCCAAAGTTAACATTACTGTTGGAGCTTGGTTGCATTAAAGACTCACAGCTGAATTTGTCTTATTTATCTGGTTCTAAAAGTCAGGCATCAAATAAAGAGTCATACACACAGAAAATTCTTACTTAGCAAAATTGTTCGTGCTTACCAAGTATTTATGGGATTAGTCCAAAGGCAATAGAGCAGTTATTACTGCTAACAAAGTGCTTCCTCTGCTTTACTGTAGGTCCCTAAGGCAACTCTTTCACAAGGTACAGTATAACCATATCGTGGTAAATAGATGAGGATTAGGTTGTGACCGTTTATTTCCTACTTTTTTATTATTGAAAAACCTGTCATGTCACATAACATTCCCATATTCCTTCGCATGGAAAAGTTTGTGATAACTAGTTTGTATAGGTAAGAATCTTGGGTCCAAAGTGTACTGCATGGCTCACAGGGAAGAATGAAGGGAAGCAGACAAATGTCCCTGATCACAAAGAAGAGCCTTGGATTGCTAGCTCTACTAGCAGAGAGACTGCCAGAGCACAGAAGAGTCCCCTGTGATGCACGGTTATGTTTGGGGCCAAAAACACTCCATACACCATTTGTATAGCTACAGTGATGCAAAAAGGGCTGAAGCAAAAAGCAGGACAGGTCATCTGTATCTTAACAACATAAGTGTTCAGGTAGCCTATAACGTTCCTCAAAATGCTACTAAATGGTATCTGAGACCTTTAGCAGGCAGTCCATCAGAATAGCTTTTCTAGTTATCACGTGTCCTCAAAATATATATGTGTCTCCCCTGACCTGTGTGTTCTTCGCTTTCCAACTGCTTTGTGCATTCTATGGAGGCACATGTCATTATTCTTTAAATACAGTGAACAAGGGAACCAAGTACCTGCTAATGACCCCTATTTTACTTTTAGTGATCTCCACAGCCACAGTTCTGAAACTTCTGTTATCCAGGAGAGAAGTCAGAGTTAACTTGCTCACTAGACAGGATTTAAAGATCAGAACTTGTTTAGCAAAAAGCCCACCTTCATGATTACAGAATTGTTACAAAAATAAAAAGCAAAGAATATTAGGATTATATATAACAATAAAGATCTTCACCTCCTTTGGTATGTCAGCTAGCCTCTACTTCTCTCTTTTAGATTAAGTTGTAATCTTTCTCTAGAAATTTAAGAAATGTTTTCCTGCACTGATTCTATTGGCTAAAATGGTCGTTATCTTTCCTCTTCCCACCTTTTTGTAAGAGCAAGAAGTCGGAGAACAAATCTAAGACTTCTCCTGTATCTAGCAAGAATGTAACTTCCTTCCTGGTCTGAACACTTTCTTCCTTGATCCCTGACTGGTTATTGTGAGGCATCTTGGACTTCCAGGGAATTAAATTTAACCTTTCATATCCATTACTGGTATTACATAACCTAGTACACTCCTGATTTTGAACTGTTTACCTGATTGCATTATCCCTACTATCCCTACTATCAGTACAGATGTATTGATAAAACATACTTGACTTCATGGATTCTTTTTCTCTGCTCAGCAAATAAACAGAAAACATGATATCATATACACTGAAACCGAGAATAGGATAATAACTACTACTTCCTGGTTAACTCTTCACATCATAGGATTTGTTTGCTGCAGAAAAGTGAAAAGGAAAAACACTCCTAAACCTTGAAAACTGTTTGGTAGAAATGTAAAATACACTAAATAAGTGCACATAGGTGTTTCAATTTTTTCCTCTACTAGGAAGAACTATTGCGTGGAATTCAGTTAAATATATCACTTATTTAAAAACAAAATAAATAAAATAAAAAGAATGCTGCTTAAGACCAAAGTTTCTACAAGCACTGTCATGACACTAATTTTCAAAAGTGTTGCTAATGATCACACACAATCACAGAATCACAGAATCATTAAGACTGAAAAAGATCTTTAAGGTCATCAAGTCCAACCATCAACCCAACACCACGATGCCCACTAAACCATTTCCTGAAGTGTCATGTCCACACGTTTTTTGAACACTTCCAGTGATGGTCACTCCACCTCCTCCCTGGGCAGCCTGTTCCAATGCTTGACCACTCTCTCAGTAAAGAAACTTTTCCTACTATCCAATCTAAACCTGCCCTGGTGCAACTTGAGGCCATTTCCTCTCATCTTATCACTAGTTACTTGGGAGAAGAGACCAACACCTACCTCGCCACAACCCCCTTTCAGGTAGTTGTAGAGAGCGATAAGGTCTCCCCTCAGCCTCCTCTTCTCCAGGATAAACACCTCCAGTTCCCTCAGCCGCTCCTCATAAGACTTGTTCCCCAGACCCCTCACCAGCTTTGTTGCCCTTCTCTGGACACACTCCAGCACCTCAGCATCCTTCTTGAAGTAAGGGGCCCAAAACTGAACACAGGATTCAAGGTGCGGCCTCACCAGTGCCGAGTACAGGGGCATGATCACTTCCCTTGTCCTGCTCGCCACACTATGTCTGATACAGGCCAGGATACTGTTGGCCTTTTTGGCCACCTGGGCACACTGCTGGCTCATGTTCAGCTGGCTGTCAACCAGCACCCCCAGGTCCTTTTCTGTCGGGCAGCTTTCCATCCACTCTTCCCAAAGCGTGCAGCGTTGTATGGGTTGTTGTGACCAAAGTGCAGGACCTGGCACTTGGCATTATTAAACCTCATACAGTTGACCTCGGCCCATCAATACAGCCTGTCCAGATCCCTCTGCAGAGCCCTCCTACCCTACAGCAGCTCAACACTCCCACCTAGCTTGGTGTCATCTGCAAACTGGCTACGATAATTTAAGTCAATGACAAGTGAAGAGGCATCTAATGCTAAAAAAATCCAGTCCTTAAATGTATTTGAAACACATTTTCAGCAGCTTTATGCTAGACAAAAAAGAGTATTTTTCCCAGTCTCCACTTTCTGAACACATTTTTTTTCAAACTCAGTATCACAATGTCCCAGTAGAGTTAATTTTCTTCATAGAATCTATTGTGAGGCTGTGTTTTGGATTTGAGATGAGAAAATGTTGATAACGTACTGATGTTTTGAGTTGTTGCTAAGCAGTCAGGGACAGTCCAGCTTTCCATGCTCTGGCCTGCCAGCGAGAAGGTAGGGTATGCACGGGAAGCTGGAAGGGGACACAGCCAGAACAGCTGATCCAAACTGGCCAAAAGGATATTCCATACCATATGACACCATGCTCAGTATATAACGGTTGGGTGAAGAAGAAGGGGGGGGCGGGGAGATGTTTGGAGTGATGGTGTCTGTCTTTCCAGGAAACCATTACGCATGATGGAGCCCTGCTTCCCTGGAGATGGCTGAACACCTGCCTGCCCATGGGGAGCGGTGAATTGATTCCTTGTTTTGCTCTGCTTGCGTGCATGGCTTTTGCTTTACCTATTAAACTGTCTTTATCTCAAACCATGAGTTTCCTCACTTTTATTCCTCTGATTCTCTTCCCTGTCCCACTGTGGGGGAGTGAGCGAGCAGCTGCGTGGTGCTTAGTTGCTGGCTGTGATAAAACCATGGCACACAATCAGAAGATGTTAAAGGAAGTATTACAGCCATAAGAAAAAAGAAATATAAATCCAGAAAATGTCTAACAGCAGAACTTTGAACAAATATCAAGTTCAATTAATAGGGAAAAAAAAGGAAAGTAATCATTCCTCATCTCACTTAATAGATACTGCTGCTCCAGCATTGTAGCTGAACATTGAATGCTAACAGTCAAGCACTAGGCTGCCACCCATACATCCTCCTCCATAATATAAATTCTCCCTATCTCAAAATGCAAGAATAATGAAACATTCAAGGGAATAATTGCAATGAAATGATAGTTTTGTGGTCATAATTTGTAATTAATCTATGTCATTTATTGTCATTGAAAACTGATGAGGCAAAGAAATCTGAAAAAATTTTTAAAATGTTAGGATACTTATTTAGCATATGCAGAATAGTCAGTTAGGACAGTTCCTATAAAATTTTTGAAACAGATTTTAAACTACAAATGTAATTGGAAGATTAATATATAAACATTTAATTCTGCCTGCCGATTTTACCCAAGTTATTCTCTGAAATCTCAGCTTCTGGTCATTATTAGAGGTATGGGACTAGACAGGCTTCTAGTCTGTTCAAGCATGGCGCTAGTTATGTTTTGTTGTCTCATTGACTTAAAGATTGTATAGGATTCAGAAGAACTAATTGAAAAAGCCTTTATAACTATTCACTCTAAACTTTACAAAATTGTGTGGAGTATTACTCTTTCATATAAATCTATAATGATGTCAGTTTACTTACATCTTCAAAGTCCATATTTGCTTTTTCTTTTTTGCCCTTTTCAAGGGCTTTCTTCTTTTAAGATGTATATGATATGAAGTTCTGTCAATGTATCAAACACAGTAAGTTTATGCAGAAAAATGTGTTTGAGCGTTAGTTCTCTCTGGTCTACATTGTTTATAAGGAAAGACAGCTCATATATTGCTTGTTATTAATATCCAAGAGTGCTGAATAGCAAAGAAGGAAACTTTCCACTCACAGAAACCTTTTATCTTGACTCAGCTGAAAGTTAATATACTACAGTCTCAGCTAATAGATGATCAAAGACATAACCCAGTGTGAGGATTAAAGAGAGTTCTGCTGTGACCATCTTCATATATTCTGCACAGCAAGGTATTAATGAAAGAAAAGAAAGTCCAAAAAGCCAATATTGATTTTAAAAATGAAACCATCTTTTCATCTAAAACAGGTGAATATGACAAAATGTCACCATGCACTTGAGAAACAACAATGGAAAGATAACAGCAGGAAATTAATTAGTTTACAGAAAAAGTGAGAATTCATTATATCAGATTCTGATTTAGGAAGCCATTCCTAGTCAGCAGAACACTTTAGTGTATGTTTAACTAGAAACATATTTGATGACCTATAACACGTTCTTAAAGTTCAATGTTAAAGCAATCATTAATGCCTAATATTGTTCTTGTTAAACTCAATAGTTTTTGCCATGAACTTCAAAGGGAGAATTATACTTATTGATTCTTGATTATAATTTTCCTTATAAAGCTAGTGTGCTTCTACCATTCATGCTTAGCCTTATTCTGTTATTATTTTTATCTGAATAGGAAAATAAAGTATTATTGCAATATGTTGTTGTCTTTATGTACTTCTTGATATTAAGTAAGTTTCAAAAAATGTGGGCTGACAAGTATGTAACCCGGAATGTAGGATGTATACATTGGCTTGCTAGAAGATCCATGTTTTTAAGTAAAAGTTTGGAAGGTTTTCTGGTTTTGGGTGCTTTATAAAGATTTCTGACCATTTATTCATAAAAGCAGGGTTTCTTTTGGAACAAATGAGACCACCAAATACTTACTTTTGATGTACATATCAAGGACAGATACTTGAATATGTATATTTTAGGGGAACTGCACTGTGGAAATAATTATTGTAGAGAAATGCTGCTGTGTATGGAAAGCAGAGAAGTCAGATTGGAATACCAAGGGGATGGTGCTATGAAGAAGTTAACATGAGGCAGTTAGTTAGACTGCGGATGGATTTACAAGTAGCACTGTGTGCATTTTTATGTCATGGCAAATGAGACAATATTTGAGGCACTGTATTCCTCACTGTAAATGTGATATGTTGCCTTTCATTACTGAAGAAGATGAGCATATGGAAAGACAACTATTCTGAAATAGCCAGTGCATTGGAAATACATTAAAATCTTAATTTTATTATCAATGACTTGGTCACAAAATCATCTTCATGTATATATTTGAATTCCTTTCTCCACAAGACAGTATAGTTGCTAGAGACTGCCAAGGGAAACCAGTGTATGGAACATGCGTATGTTTTCTACACCAGGCTGCTTACAGACCTAAAACAGGACACTTGCTGACAAGAAAAGCAAGGTATCTTTTCATTCAATAGGTATCACTACTGCTTTTGAAGGCGAAGGTGCCTGGTTCTATTTTTTGCAAGACTTGATTTCTAACAAATCACAGAATCACAGAATCACAGAAA
>NW_010515408.1:0-3482 GCF_000687285.1 Phaethon lepturus
TCCAACCTTAATGATTCTATGATTCTATATGGTTAACAAATTTGGTTGAGTTCATATTTTACCCACAACAATACTGTATTTAACTTTTACTACATATATGTTTGTCTGAGGGGAACAATCTGGGTTGTTATACCATAATGCCTCAGCGTAACCAGGATGCCTGAAAAAGATACATTAAAGGTATTGCTAGCAGTTGGTTTAGAATTCATGCTGGGAAAATTATTGTTACACAAGATGTTGGAAGAGAAGCAGTGCCAGATAACAAACTGTCATTAAGTACAGAGATTTCTATCTATCCCTAGTTAGAAAACAAGGGGCTTGCAACCTCCCAAAAGGAGCCAGCCTAAATAAGAAACAATGAAAAAACATAATTTGTTCCTGGTTAGGGAATAATTCTTAAACACATCAAACAGTGTTAGAGATGAACCTTTTTAGGGATTTGTGTACTACTTTGGTACCTCACTGCTGGATTAATAAAAGGTTATGACTTGACAATGTTGTAATGTAGATGGAATATTCATTTCATGTTTATGGCACAAGAATAAAAATATTATTCAGATTGCCTTCTATCATTGTAGGATATAGATTAAGATCGTACTTTTCACACTAGATATAGAGGCACTTAATTTTAATTCTAACCTAAAGGATTTGAACTCAGAGTCAATGATAATACTGCTGGTTTCTTCAGAAATCTATTGAAGACTTAGGACGTTTTTACCATAACGGCTCAACGAGGGGCATCTCAGAAAGTCTTGTCCTGAACTCCATTTGGACATTTTCTTTTATTTTGAAAGTCCATGAAGACCTTACCAGTTGGTTCATTAAAGTGTAATGTACCAAGTTACCCAAAAGGCTGCAAAGTTTGATCACAATTTTTCTCAACAATGCAGAGGCGTACATATGTGCCTTCTCCATCTTATAGGTATTTCAGGGCAGACTATTATTCTCTCCTGATAATCAGATATTTATTCAGGAACATTTCAGGGTTCACTTAGATTCAGGAGCTGTATTTCAGACATACATGTACAAATTGTCATCTTAAATGGGATTTTTCAAAGATGGTTTTCCAAGGAGAACACCAATATTCTCTCTGCCATTACCTATCTTGTAATCTTGTGTCCCTACAGGAGGCACCACAGGACCATTCTATATAATGACTGTTGTTGGCAGATGAAAGCAATGGAACAAATGCCAACCCTTCCAAAGCCAATGCCTGTCAGTGCCTGCTCCCTGGTTGGCAGAGAGCACCCTACTCAAATGCTAAGAGGTTTGTTGGCTTCACCGTCTGCTATAATTCACCCTGTTATGGAAGAAAACAGCTGTCCTGTGATCATGACCTGGAAACATGCCATAACAACTCAGTGAGTTAAAATTCCAACTTGAGTGCTAGTACTAGGATTCAGTCTCATGACTGTTGGTGAATGAATTGTAGAGTAGTCTTAAGGGGATAGAGTATAATTGATTAATTTTTAATGCTATGCCTGGAAAATCGTCTGCACATGAAAATCTTTACTTCATGCACAATTAACACAGCTCTGATATTTTACATGGTCAGAAGACAGAGAAGTCAAACAAAACCTTCCTAGTGCAGCCACATCTCCTGTCCCCTGCAGTTATATGCTAGATGGTATACGTGCTGGTAGGATTTGCTATTCAGTTGTCAGATACAGATACAGATAGACTGTGATCTACCCATGAAACTCTGAGAGACACCAATATATAGCTCTAAAGTAAAATAAGTCACCTTTCTCCCCAGAAGGCATCTTTCTACTTTCTAATCTCCACAACGATTCAATACCACAATGTTGTGTTAAAATGCTGTTAAAGAATTTCACACCAGGATTGCATAGCCAAATGGATTCACATTCTGAATATAGAGTTATTAATTAAAAAAGATATAAGACTTGATTTGGGCCTCCAGTGTCTTTAATCCTTTATTTATCTCAGTTAATAATAACCTTTAAATTAAAGAAAAAAAAAGTCTAGCCTATGTGTCATAAAAAACAACTCAGGAGAAATCTGTTCCTAGAATCTTTATAAGTCTGAAGGTCACCTATGAATTTTTTAATTCCCTTCAAGGTATTCTCAAACTAGTTCCAAAGCACAAACTTTTACTGGGAAAAATGGTTTAGTTTTCATAGTAAAAGAAAAATATGAGAAAAAAGAAAACAGAAAAATATATAAAAGAAAGAAGACTGACAAAATTGCATAATGTCAGATAAATGACTGTCAGTTTATATAGTTCACTTTAGGGGAATCCAGGTATACCTGCAGTCATGTGTGCAGGTTGATGGAGCATCAGATTGTTTGCTTTGATAAATTAGTTAAAGATAAGAATTATGAAAATGGAAAAGGAATGCACTTTTATGGATACTTATTAAATTTTTGTGTGTATCTATCTACTTCATGTCTGGTAGTAAATGTAGGTTATGTTGGGGGTGTGACATTTTTTTAATACAAATATAGTTCCCATCTGAAAATGAAACTGTTTCTTAACTATGTCTGCTGTGAAATTTCACTTTGCTGTATTCAGTGATATCTAGAGTAAGTTCTAACTTAAACTCAGAACTCTTCAGGGCAGGAGCTTTGTTAGAACTCCATAAGGAACTCATCACTCACAATTTTATCACCACATAAGAAATAATAATGTTAGTAGTATCATTTGCTAAATATAAATATTTACAACCTAATACACCCCTCACCTGGGAAATGATTGAGAGAGATGTATGTGAGACTTGGGACAGCCAGCTTCTACTCCTGTAGTTGCTTACCTCTGCTGATTCAAATGAGCAACTGGGGATTCCCCCAGCCTGGACAAAAAGCAAAGCTGGCATAAACCCAAAATAGTCCAGTCTTTAGCTGCCCAAGAGTCTAGGCCATAATGTTTATTTGTGTTTGAATATTTGTCTCTATCATGCAAAGAGAACTAAGTACCATTAATAGAAAACAAATTTATTATCTAGGTATCCTAAATGTCACCACAGTTTGCTTACATGATCTAAACATACTATTTTTTTCTCTCTCTTTATTCTCAGTATCATTCTCTATAGCTTCTTGGTATTAAAACACAAAGTAATTTGTATTTTCTCAAAAGAGGAGAAAAAATATAAAGTGAGCAAGAAACAAAAATAATAGCTTGATTCTGATCCTTTCAGTAAAAACCACTGAAACAACTTTCATAGTACAGTACCACTTAATATAATTAGGTATAATGGAATCTGGACTTTAGAACAGATACATTATTTCTTGCTTTCTGATTAGTTTTTATTTATTTGTTCAAAAAGTAAATTTGTATGGTACCATTATAGGGTCATATGAAACCAGAAACTTAGGTCTAGAATAGTATTCTGCTGATAGAAAGAATATTCAGACCACCAAACACATTCATTTTCTACAGGTGTGGAAGCCAACCAGTACTTTGGTCATAATTTGTGACTGGAATGCTCCCTTGTCAGATAGTGACAGGCTATATCCAGCAGGAA
>NW_010515408.1:3497-43176 GCF_000687285.1 Phaethon lepturus
GACATACAAAAAATCTACTATTGTTCAGACGTGTAGGACACATCGTGTGTATGATGAAGAGTCCATCTGCTTAAACAGAGTTGAAAGTATTTGGAACATTTCGGATGCCTTATATATATTAATATGTACCTGGCAGGATTCTAAGGCAGAAGGCATTGAAATGCTTTCCTTTGAACCTTCCGATAGTGCTCAGGTTAAGTACTTCTGGCAATTTACTGTAGCACATTCGCCAGTGTTCATTTGAGTACTTGAGATTACCTTGCTAATCAGAACTACTTTTTGAGTGTGTGAGTTTAATTGCTAGCACAGATATTCATTGTTAATGAGCAAAACCAGCACTGACATTTCTCAATGAAAAGAGAACTAAAGAATATTAAAAAATAATAAATTGGACCTTTTAATATTATTTTTGTACTAAATTATCATAGAGTACTTTACAAAGGTATTAGTTAGAAACTGATAATGCACAGACTATGCAGGCAAACAAAACACCGTTAAGCTCAGTTGTAGTCCAAACACTGGTCAAAGACCAGATGCTAAAGATGAGAAGAGACTCCTTCATGGAATACTGAGCTTCCACAATGATGCTTAGTGGCCAGAAAAACTACCTTGTCTGCAGTACTAAGGACCAGCAAGGATTTGTACTCATGAACATTATAACCTGTTTTATTGAACAAAGGGAGTTCATCAATTGCCGTGTAATTGGCTTCACTGAGAGGCTGATATATTTTACTAGCGTTTGATTTTACAGTTCAAAAAACTTAATGCAGCTTCATTATAAGTAACCAGTTCAACAAACTTTTGCTGGAATTCCCATTAATGTTCAGTACTCTTCCTTACAAAACTACAAGAAAACAAAATAAAGCTGTCAAATAAACCCTTTTCAAAAATGTAATATGATAAAATATATGTGTTAAAATAGTTGTAAAACATAAATTAATAAATTGCTAATTATAAATTGTCATCACGGAAGAATACGGCATAATATTTATAATGTCATTTTATATAATATATTTAAGTGTGTTTCCAGGGTGAACTAATACCATTTGCTTTTAGTAATAAGTCATTCACATTCATCCATAAAAGTGATGATACACAGTTTTTTATGAACAATTCCATCTTTTATTTGTGTGTGATAGGTGAACTTCCAATTGGACATTTCCAAGCAAATGGTGGATAGATGGTGTTAATGTAACCTTCAACCACAAAATGACGATCTGCAAGTGTAAACTCCTATCATCCATGTAATCCCCTACTAAATAGGAGTCTTCACTGATAATTTATGAAGCAAGCAAAGAGGGTCCATGTCACAGAGGAGTCATCAACATGTAAGAGTCACAAATGATTTATATTAAAGTTTCATGCTGGCAGTGTTGAAAGTTATAAACCACAAGATCAACTGACAAAAAAGTTGAGCTTTTTTCCCCTGTGCATTCCTAAACTTGAAGAGAAAATCACAGTAATTGAAGAGCCTTATCAGTCTATTGGTAACAAAGGTCTAAATTTAACTGCAAGCTAAACTAATGAGCTGACTAACTAACCATAAGCTAACTACTGAATTTGCTTCCAAGTAATATCACTTTATATAGCGTATATGAAGAACTACCTCAGAAATATATATTAAGTAGGACATGTTAATAAATGAAAGACTTGACTGAATTCAGTATGAACACTGGAAAGCTGTTCTCACCTGTGAAAGCTCAAAAATCCCTCATAAGTCTTGTAGTTCTTTCTCTGCCATTGTCATCAAGGCATCTCTTATGGCTGGGAGAGAAAGAGAAGTGGATTCTGAAAGATCAATTGAGGTTACAGAATGGGTAATCTGCATTAAATAAACACCTTCTGGTAATCCTCTGACACTGAAGAAGGTATTTCAGACTGTCCTCTCACCTCCTTCTCCATGGAAAGAATTTAGCTATCCACACAACAGTAAAATTTGTCACTCCTTAAATCTTGCTATGTCCTTAAGTGTTTTCTACCCTTCCGAGAACCTTCAGCTGGTTCTGAATACTTGCAGCTTTTGGTACTTGTCTGTCACTTGCACAGCACAAGCCACCCCTAATTGGAAGGTCTACGTGGCTACAGAACTCAGAAATCTCTGCAGTAACGGATGCTGGCTGGAGAGCAACTTAAGATTCTCCAATGAGAACATAAAATGAAGTCTGAGCTGTGAGTGTGGTCAGGTCGCTAGACAATATTATATTATGGGGGAACATATCAGTACACAAAGCACTTTCCTCACTGTGAATATGATTTTCAAACCTAAGTGAAAGCTCATTCAGACTATTGTAGAGTAAGATACAAATTCTGTGTGACTGTAGACCCTTGTTGTATACAAGTGCCCTCTGTTTCATCTTTTTTCCACCATTCTGTTTTCTCACTGTGAGAAAGATGTATGCAGTTCTCACATTCAAATAGTCACATTTCAATGGAATTTTAACTGCAACTTCTGAAAATGTTTTTCATACAACTACAGGCAGATCTCATGGGTCTATTTTGTCATACTTAAAACATATTAATAAATATCCCTGTCCTTCATCTCTGTTTTTAATTTATATTATAGTTTGGTTTCCCTAGTAAAAAAATGCATTCTCTGACAGGGAGAGACTGTTTCAGTTTCACTTTAAAATCAGTGACCACAAGTAGTGTTAAGTTAGAAAGGGAGGTCATATTTCAAATAATGACATCATTTTGGCTTTTGTCCTGTGTTCAGCAATATCTTTTGTATGTGGTGAACCTACGGAAATATGTGTTAAACCTCCTCCTTTTTCCATCTCCACTTGTTTTCACATACTTGAATGTACTTTGTGTTCACTTGAAAGCAATTCTCTGACAAATATAAATGTATGTTACCCAGAAAACAATAACTGATCATATGTTTTTTCCTCCAGACTCTTGATCCATAGGTTTAATCTTTGGTTAAAATGTTATGCTTTTATCAGGGAGTGTGATGCAAAATAAATCTTTATTTTTTCTTATTTTTTCCTCCTGCTATGACTTTCTTCTTTGAAAATATTAACACTATGCTCTTTATTTATGCAGACTTCTAGGGTTAATTTTCTGTAACAAGCATTAAATATTCTTGAGCAAATCTTTATTTTTAATCTGTATCTATGTTGGTTTCGTTGGTGCTCTGTCAGTGTACCCCAGAAGAAGTTATAGAGCACAATATTTTATTATAAGGGCATGCTCAAGAAGTAATAAGCACATCATCAAAAGCCCTCAAGGTCTTTTAGAAACATTAACTGAACAAGCTTTATTTCACCAATGTGTGGTAGACAAGCATTATTAGATTCCCTGGCATTTTCTTTATCAAATATTTGAAGTTGTTATGTTTATAAACTGTTTCAAGGGAAGAGAACTACTTTTCAGAGAAAGTTAATATTAAAATGTTGTGTCTTAAAATAACATTTCTAAAGCAATTACTGAAGTTAACAGGAAAGTTCACTCAATTTTAACTTGTCCAAACCTGCACAAAATTCTACCTAACCACCTACCAAATGGCAAAGGTGACACAAAAATGTATTTCTGAAGGAGGTTTGGCTAAACATCAAAAACTTTGCAGCCTATTGCTTTTTACATCCTAGATCAGATTAATTTCATTGACCTAGACCCGTCCAGGGGGACTGAAGATACAAACCACTGACTGATTGAGGAGTTATGTGATTTTTTTTGTGTAAGGCTTGCAAGGTTTTCATAAATATATTTTAAAAGGATGATGTAGAAGATATCTACTTTAATATAAATTGAATAACTAATGGAAGTCTGATCTTTATAGCCCTTTCATAAACCAGGAGGGATGAAAAAGTCTTATATCATATCTAGAAATATGCCACCTACTTAGGAGTTCTTCCACTGTTACCACAAGTCATCATGATAATAAGTCATATCTCCTGGATTGCAAGAGACTTTTATCATCAAATATGTTTTTTTATCTACCTTTTCAGGTTGCCTTGAAGATCAATTTTCTATCTGTCTCCATATCTGTGTCTCCCTATCTAGCTACCATCTCATGTTCAGTATTTCTTCCTAAATAATCTCCATTATGTTATCTTTACATGAATATATATATGTTATTTTATCACTTCAAGACTTTATCGTGCCTAGATCACAAACCTGTCATAAAGTAATCCAGTCCTCTCTAAGAAAATACTGGTAATTTACTAACCAGTCTCCTCTTTGGCTTTTTTGTTTTCCCCTTTATTCCAATGCTAACAAATGAATAGTCTTAGTTCATTTCTGTCTTGCTTTCAAATTGAAAATAAAGATGGTGGTTTTTTATTTTGCTGTCTTGTCTGCCTTGTTTTTAGTGCATACTGATTTTCTGTATCTCTCATATACCCTAGTTTCCTGTAGTATAATCTAAAAATATTTTCAATTTTCTGAATGCATTTTTCATTTTTCTGTCTTGATCACTACTTTTCTCAGTTATTCAGTATTTAAAAAAAATATTTTTATCTTTTCTTCCTCAGATATATCTCCTTTTCTGTTCCTCATTGCCTTCCTGAAAAAAAAGATGTAATGTCTTCAAATAGTCTATTGCTTTATAACATGGAACAGTAAGGCTGTGCAACAGCCTGGCTGGTTTTCTCCCTTAATGGAATGAAATAACTTTGCCCACTGAGATGCTTATACCTTGTCCTTCACCAAAGCATGGATTTTTATTGTTTAACTTTGCAGATTCAGCTCTGGGCATATGAGTATCACTCTTGGTAAAGAAAATTAGCAATTTGGGGCAATACTGTATTACATTTGGTCAGTGAAACAGACAGAATATATTTTTAGGCACTGCTTGTTTATAACCTAATTTTCCTTCATTGCTTTATAGAGGTGACCTTGTTTTAATACCTTCAGCACCTGATGTTATAAGTGAAATTCTTTTCAAATCTCCTCTGTTAATGTGTTCCTGCTCTGAAACAAATGCAAGATAACATTAACATTCTTCCCACAAAATACCTGCTAATTTGCTTGCAGTGAAGATAGAAAGCTTTTCATTACATATCACAAACTTCATTTATGTGGAATGAGTCACCAGGCCTTCTGAAAAGCCAAATGAGTACCTAATCTCTAATGCTGCCTTCAACTATAACATCAATCCTTCCTGGTTCTACTCATCTTTTATCAGCTATTCAGTTTTTTAAATTTTCCATTCTGTTACAAAAATGTGTTGTTCATCTGTCAAAACAGCTTTGATTTGTGGCTTTTTAATACTAAAGCATCAGAGAAAAAACCCACAGAAATATACTATTTTGTTATTATAGACAATCAAATCAGTGTAACTTAAAATTATTAACTCTGTTTTGCACAATTGTTTACATTATTAACTTAATAAAATTCATCCTGTTGATAATAAACTCTGTATGATACTCATCATACATGTTATTTTCTGAATTTTTATCACCTGCAGAGATCATGCTGGAAGATGTATATGCTGTATACGTATACATATATGGTAGATGATACACACAAAATATAAGTGGCATATAAGCTCTGATTTAGTTTATAAATTAATAGAAACTATCATCTTTAAGTTTCTGTACAAATGCAAAAAGATGCATGACACCATGCAAATGGAAACCCTAAAACCTATGAGAAATTAATTTGGAACTGGTCAAATTAATTACTAACAATATTTTGGCAAGTAATTTACTGGATGAACAAAGGAATTTACAGTGACTTGAAATTACTTGTGTAAATTCAAGCTCACTTAGTAGTTTCAGCTGAAAATTAGCTACCTGGAAGGGAGGAACATAAGACTCACTTGTAAAGCCAAGAACTAATTCATCTTTCATGCAACAACCTCAAGATAAGGAGGCTAATCCAAGATGTACAAAACTCAGATTCTGTTCTTCTGCTTCCTAAAAGGACTTTAACTCATATTGCCAGCTTTTCAAGTGAGTGTCATATTGGTTAGTAATCTATGAAAGAAATTAAAGGAATGGGAAAAGGAAAGGAATTTAAACCTACAAGTCCAAAACCTGCAACTGTCCTGTACATAAGGGTATAAAGTCATAGAACCACAGAATGGTTGAGGTTGGAAGGGACCTCTCAAGATTATCTGGTCCAGCCCAAATCACACAGAATCACAGAATCACTAAGGTTGGAAAGGACCTTCAAGATCATCAAGTCCAACCATTAATCCAGTGCCACCATGTCCCCCAAACCATGTCCTGAAGCACCACATCCAGACGTTTTTTGAACACTTCCAGAGACGGCGACTCCACCACCCCCCTGGACAGCCTGTTCCAATGCCTGACCATCCTCTCAGTGAAGAAATTTTTCCTAATATCCAATCTAAACCTCCCCTGGTGTAACTCTTATGCTTATTTCTGGATTACTAAATAGTTTAAGTTTTTGTATGGATTGGCTGTGAATATCATAGAATCATAGTATCATAGAATAGTTTGGGTTGGAAAGGACCTTTCAAGGTCATGTAGTCCAACCACCCTTGCAGTAAGCAGGGACATATTCAACTAGACCAGGTTGCTCAGAGCCCCGTCCAACCTGACCTTGAATGTTTCCAGGAGTGAGGCACCTACCACCTCTCTGGGAAACCTGTGCCAGTGTTTTACCACCCTCATTGTGATAAATTTCTTTCTTATAACATGTCTGAATCTACCCTCTTTTAGTTTAAAACCATTACCCCTTGTCCTATTGCAACAGGGAAGGTTATCTATCTTGCCATCTTATCTTATTATCTTACTTCCCAATATATTGAGAAAAGGGAAAGCTCCCAGACAGTAGACCAAGTTTGGTTTCCCTCAGGAAGAAAGATGTCTCCCAAATCCAGTTCCCTGTCTGCTGACCTAACTAGAGAAAGAACCATCATCTTCCACCTTATCCGTGTGGGACTTCCCTTCTAATTTCAGGTAGCTTAAAAAAATGCAAGTATCGTCCATGAGAAATAAATATTGTTGTTTTAATATAAATGGATCACATATTTATTTCAGTAAAGATAAATAATATAAACATAACAAATGCTTGTTACTCTTAGATGTAAACTACTACACCAATTTCTCATCTGGTTTTCATAATAAAAAAATCTACCATAGCTCGAGGGTCTGATGGACTAGAAGAGCAAAAAAAAGAATCAGTATGTTACTGCAGCATTGAGAGAATATATATTGAGAGAAATAATGATCTTATATAACCACAAAGAAACACTGGGAGAAAAAACGCTGAAAGAAATAACAGTCTTCAAAATTGGGAGCCCTTTGTTTATATGCTTCCTTCCACAATATCACGCATGCAATGTTATGCTTCATTTTATCATTAGCAATGAGTGCCTAATGATTATTAGGATGTATAGTCATTATGACTCTCCTGTAGCTTCTTGTAAGAAGAAATAGAGACATATTCGTTACAAAACAGTGTCAGAAAGGGCAAGTTGCCTTATGTTAGTTAAGCCTTCTCTAGCACACGGAGACCACTGAGGGCACAGCTAGTGTAAACCTGGATTTTAGACTATCTTTTTAGACAGCCTATCTGCCCGCATGCCATGCATGGGGTGAGGAGACAAGTATTGGGAAAGGGCAGACTGAGGAGTTATCAACCCGCTGTGCTCAGATTGTGAGTACATCCTGGGAGACAACTGTTGCCTCTTAGTTACAGCACAAGTTACAGATGTCTTTGGGGTGTTTGTTTATGCCAGCCCCAAGTCTTAAGGGTGGGTGGATAATCAGAGTATATCTGGCACTCTTGTCAATCTTCTTATCAGAGGCAAAGAAGGTACCTGCCTAGGAAAACAAAGCAGCAGCAGGAAGATAGCCATGATCCTGCAGCCTATTTTGCCCATGTTTGACTTTGTTGCTAACAGAGGTGCGAATTTGCAGAGGTTACCAGCCGCAATCCATTCTCCATAGTCTTTAGAATACCTCTTTTGCTGTGTTCCAGCTACATCCTCATGCTGTCCCTCTTGGGACAGGACAACAACAGACCCCTCAGCCTGACCCTAGACCATTACTTTTTTTACGGATCCTTGTCCTATTCAGTCGCCTGAATACACAGAAATGTATATTGTTCTATATTTCTATGTAGCCTAGTCTACACAGAAACAAGCACTTTTCACCAAGTACGTTTTTGGCAAATCACAGATTCTTAACTTTTAGTAGTCCTCAACTCTCTCTTCACACACCACAAAAGAGATGGAAGTCTGCTGAAATATGTGCAATGATGTCAATTAGTCAAGACATTATAACAAGACTGGGAATTGTAATTTCCTCATCTGTCTGGCACCCAGAATGACTAATGTAACCTGAATGCCTATTGCTTCTCTAAACCCTGGCTTGAACTGCAAATTGGTTGTGACGTGTTTACTGTGCAACAGATTCAACAATTCTGTAATTTCCTTCATAGAGGTTAAAAATGTACTGAAAATTTGTAAAAAATAAATTTATATAAGTCCTTTAGTTCTACATCTAACCAAACCATTAGGCTAACCAAATCATTACACTGTCCAGAATATTGTTACTATTTGAAAGCTTAATCCTCAGCACACAGGATATTCTTTAGTGAGAAAGTTTTTATCTTTTCCTAAGAATCTCATCTGAGTAAGCAGAGTGTGATGGTAAGCTAATAACATTAAAAATTTTAAAAATGACTAGTACATAATATTTAATCAAGATTTCAGATTATATGTTCTGTTACAGAATAAGAAATAAACTATTATTTTTGCATTTGTATCCTCTTTGTCCAGTTAGAAGAAAGACAAGAATTTTCTCATAAAAATTCACTGAAAAAAGCATATTCAGGTACATCTGAAGAATTTTCAAGGTCATTTTTAATAATTTAATTGTTTGAGTAAGAAGAAAAAAAGCCAAACAAAAAGATTCTGTTTAAAAATGAAATATTTCAGTTTTGAATTTTCAAATTATCTGTTAAGAAAATACCTAGGATGAAAAGAAATAAACTTGGAAAGAATAAATTTTTTCATTGTTAGAAAAGAACATTGAGTAGCCCTAAACTGAAAAAAGCAGCAAGCATAAAGATGACAATAAACATCTATGTATGAATATGCATATATATGTGAATTTAATTAATGATCAGAGCATATATGTTCAACAGCCCAGAAGGTTTGAGAAACTTCACTTAACATTTTCATATATGCTCTTTCTATTGCTACAGGTAATATAAAATCTGTAGTTATGAGTTTAAAGCTTGATGTATCACACTAAATTGTATCCCTAGAGGTCACTGTTATTCTAGATGAACCCACATACTAACAGAATTACTGGGCAGTAAAAACATGACTCTTAGAAGTGGAATGTACAAAAATAATTTCTAGATAATTGGGCACAGTGGTTGTTCTACTACACAGGATACTACTTACAGTGCACGCTGTTTCCAAATTACTTGATTACTCTTCAGATTTAGATAAGGATTTATATTTTGATAGGTAATTAAAGAATTAAATTTTATAGGAAACCACCACCTTTGGAAAAAATTGGATTTCATTAGAGGAAATCCTTATTATCCATATATGTATGCTTAAACTTTAGAGATAGAAAAACATTTTCTCCTGATGTTCACACTTCAAAACACTAAAGATTTTCTTATCCTAGTGAGATATAGCTTTCTATAACAAGTTCAAATATGAACAAGAACAAATTTTTTACCTTTCATCTTTTTACCTTTTCATCTTTTTTTTCCCTTTTTTAAGGACATCTCATTCCAGATTAACATGGGTCATCCTTCATTTCACACGATATTTCCTTCTTCCCATCATGATAAATTGCATACCTGGTATCTCTGGTCATCCTCATGTCAGTACATTGCCAATTCTGCCTCATCAAGGGGTTCATGAATTAGTCCATTTGGTAACAGCTGACTTTGACCAGTGCCTCAGCCAGCCTTTTTACCAAGCACTAAGCATTGGCAAATGCTCCAGTAAGGCTTAGGGGCAACAAACATAAGAAATAGAGTATAATAGTTAAAAACATGTATCATCAACTTTGTTGTAATTTGGCAGAGAAAAGCAGTATTAATGAGATGCTTGTGAGATGTTGCATGTTGCATGAGCCAGGATTATTTCCTATTCCCCATGAAAAGTGTAAATTTCAACTAAAAATAAAAACTCAGCTATTTCACCCCATCATCAAATTTTACATCTAAAACTAGAATATTTTGATTCTGAAATGCACTTGACAGTGAGTGGTCCACAAGTTCAGTTGCTCCTTTTTGAGTCTTTATCATTACCCTGAAATATCAGAAAAGGTCATCACCCTTGTTGAGTATTTTGCCCAGCTGTATGTCATTAAATTCACAGAATTAGTGCTTGATTGGTCACTAGCAGTTTTTGTAGACAATAGGGAAATACCACGGAACCAAAGAATGGTTTCTGGCAAAACACTTTTTTCCTATTCCGGTATTTTTAGATGAGCCTCTCATCCTCTTGGGCAGATTGGTTTGTGACTGTATTACCAAAATCTATGATACTAAGTAATTTTGCAGTATTTTTTGACTGTTCAGACATGGTGTTTTACCTACCTTTTGGGAATGCTTGCTGATGAACTTGCAGCAATTTTATGAGGTCAGAACAGGCTCCCCAGTGTGTATATATAGTAGTAGAGGGATGAGGAATGCACAGTATCTATGCTTCACAGACTAATGACATATGTTAAACGAACACTTGCTAAGAAGAGTCAAAGAATGAATTGCCAAAGTTTAACTTTCTTAGCTTTTAAAGGAAATGCAGACAGTTCCTCTTATTTCTTACTGGTAATAGCCTGTAAGAACACCTTGAGAGAGAAAATGCTTTTTCAAGAGGATTAGCATTTAAAGAGTCTTTATTGACGATCCGAAGCTGATGAAGAAGTGCAAGTGGTATATTACCCTCTAAAAATCTTGCTGCTGGTTGCTATTTTTAAACTAATGTTTTGATAATCGAGAAGATAAAGTGTGTTTTGATTTAAAGACCATAGTCTTTCTATTGTGTCAGTCGACTGCATTAAGATCATTTTGTTTTCAATTATCGTCTTTCATTGAGCACCATTATCACCCATCAGCCCCTGAACAAATATCACATTGTCCATCTTCCCGGGCAAGTACTGTAATTACTCAATAACTGCAATATTGATTCTAGAGAACTGAGTCTTACTGGCTGGCATACCAAGTTGCTTACTAACTCAGAATTGCGGCAGTCAGATAGAGTTGTTTTTAATGTAGTTCCAAGCACGAAGTCACTCAAACTAAATTTAAAGTTTTCTCTTCTTATTTGATGCCTAGAGTTACTAAGATTGTATTCTTTAATCAGGTTTTAAATCACATGTGAACTGAAAGCCTCCAGCTTTGTAAAGCTTTGCCGGAGGCCTGTAGAGCTTAGCATAAGCAAAGGTCTGTCAGAGGTTGCACAGCTCCTTTTAAAAACACATCTGCAATGTATTACCAAAATGTTGTATTGTGAAACATCAAATCCATGCAGAGGAATCCTGGAGTAAAACATCACACAGCCATGGTCAGCCATAGGCAATGCTTTCAGCTTGTCATTTACACAGCTGTTTTCTCACTCTTGCCTCACAGAACTTTCTCCTCTGCAATGCTTCCAATGGCAAGCTAACAGCACAAACCACGTCATTAAAATGGAAGGCAATTTATTCAGAACTTGCATGTGGTAGGACATGGAATCCATTTTTTGAAAATCTCATTGAGTTGATATAGCTTTGCCAAATATTCTCAAGTAAATTAAAGGATCGCCACCAAAATATGTCTATGAATCCAGCACCAATGATTTGCTGTAACTGGGAAAATGGAATGCACTCCAGATACAGACTTGGAGACTGCAACTGTCTTCAGTGAATCCATGATAGAGGGTACTTATTACCTATCCTATTCTATTTAGAATCTGCCTTTACTGGATGGATTCCTTTCTGATTTTTGTTTCCCTGAATGGGTATTGAACTGTTGACTGCTAACAGTAACACAATAAAAGATTTCTATGCAGAAACAATGTGTGGGATAAAAGCCACACAGTGGGACTTATCTGAAACAGTTCCTTTTTAAAAACTGTTGGCTGCTGCCATATAATCTGTGTATATGGGGCGGTAGAAAAATTCCATTCTGATCATTCAGTACTCATTGATCTGATCACTGATTTAAATATCAGGTCAGTTCCGTTTCAGATTCTTCACTGCTTCTATTTTTTCTCCTTCTTCCTAGCTCCCCTACAAACTGCTCTGCCGCACAAAATGACAACTAGCTGAGTGCTGTGATTGACGCACCTGAGGGACGGGATGCCATCCAGAGGGACCTGGACAAGCTTGAGAAATGGGCGTTTCTGAACCTCCTGAGGTTCAACAAGGCCAAGTGCAGGGTTCTGCACCTGGGTCAGAGCAACCCCTGGTATCAGTACAGGCTGGGGGATGAAGGGATTGAGAAAAGTCCTGCCATGAAGGACTTGGGGGTACTGGTAGATGAAAAGCTGAACATGAGCCTGCAATGTGCGCTTGCAGCCCAGAAGGCTAACCATATCCTGGGCTGTATCCAAAGAAACGTGCCCAGCAGGTCGAGGGAGGAGATTCTGCCTCTCTAGTCTGCTCTGGTGAGACCCCACCTGGAGTACTGTGTCCAGCTGTGGAGCCCTCAGCACAGGAAAGACATAAACCTGTTGGTGAGGGTCCAGAGGAGAGCTACCAAAATGATCAGAGGGATGGAACACCTCTCCTTTGAGGACAGCTTGAGAGAGTTGGGGCTGTTCAGCCTGGAGAGGAGAAGGCCTTAGAGTACCTGAAGAGGGCTTTTAAGAAAGATGGAGTCAGACTTTTTAGCAGGGCCTGTTGCAGTAGGACAAGGTGTAATGGTTTTAAACTAAAAGACGGTAGATTCAGACTCGATCTAAGGAAGAAATTTTTCACCATGAGGGTGCTGAAACACTGGAACATGGTGGCCAGGGAGGTGGTAGATGCCCCATCCCTGGAAACATTCAAGGTCGGTTTGGATGGGGCTGTGAGCAACCTGATCTAGTTGAAGCTGTCCCTGCTCACTGCAGAGGGGGTTGGATTGGATGCCGTTTAAAGATCCCTTCCATCCCAAACAATTCTACGGTTCTATGAAGTAGCGTCTTTTTTTTTGTATGTATTCCTCCCACATTCTTCCCCAAACAGTAGCTAAAAAGAATTTATCTGAGTTCAGGAACTGGTATGAGCAGTGACTATCAACAGTGCTGCAAAACACAAGTCTAGTGCTTGCTTTTATACTGATGAGATGCATACCTAAGTATACTCTAATTTGGATGAAGTATCAGTAGACTCACATGAACCAATCCCAAGGCCTTATTGTATTATATGGATCTAGGCAGAGAAATAAACAACAGTATTCAGGATCAAGTTTATTAAACCTTTTGCTGTCTCTTCAGTTATTTTTCACTTCTTGGTTGCTTTTCTGTACATTCAGTATAGTAAGGCAGTGTGTGATGGTGCGCAACTTCTCAGAGGGTTAACATACTCCACTCTTGGTGTAAATTACTGAATTTGCATCTCATCGGCAAATCAGTAAGATGTATTACTCCAGCTGAATTTTTGTTTGACTTCTATTAGCAGCAGCTGAGCTTTTCTTCCCAGCAGAAGCTGGACAAGATGGTCACTGATGAAAAGTGATGATCATAAATTTTGCTGGAGCCAGTGTAGTCTGACTCCCAAGAGCCTGAACTCAATAAAACCTGAAACGTGTTGGCACACTGGTCAGCTCTTGTTCACAGGTCCCGCTCAGTGCAAAACTCATCAAGATGAAGATGTCCTCATCTCTCACGAGGGAAACATCACTGGAGCTCAGGAGAAGCTTCAAAACCAGCAAGAGCTGGAATCCCCTTCCTGCCTCAGACAATAGCTTCTAGCTGCCACTGTGTTCTAGCTCAGCAGGAGCTCAGAGGAAAGCAAAATACCTCCAATCTGCCTGAGAGTGAAT
The DNA here is from genome assembly GCF_000687285.1 of Phaethon lepturus. Taxonomy (NCBI): domain Eukaryota; kingdom Metazoa; phylum Chordata; class Aves; order Phaethontiformes; family Phaethontidae; genus Phaethon; species Phaethon lepturus. The sequence continues at coordinate 17,394 of NW_010515408.1, forward strand.
GACTCCCAGCTCCTGCTGATCTGAGAACCTTATAAACATGATTTTTTTCCCTACCATTCAGGTAATATTAGAATTCTGTAGTGTGCTGATAGCTTACACAAATCCCTGCTGAAATCAAAAGAAATCTTTCGAGCTGCTTCAAAAGTCAATGTGTCAGGTCATACACCTGGGCTAAATCAGACTGTGCTTTAAAACCCCTCTAGAAGATAACGAATTTTTTTCTTTGTTTTTCATCTAAGGATATCACTTTACAGGAGAAAGTGACAAGATTGGAAGTTGCAACCTCAAAAGCACCTTCAAAACTGCTGGGTAAAAATTTCATACAAGAAAAGAACTGGCTTTTAATGTTCTATCTGATATTCACAAAGAAATTAAAAGTTGAAGGATTGTTTTCCATCAATACAGTTTAAATCAAGACCAAAGGCATCAGTTAGGTTAGTGTGAGATGAGACTAAGACAATAAACTGTTCAATACATAATAGGACAGAGATGTAATCTGGTGCCATATAAAATTATTTTGTTTCTGTTCTTTCTAGCAGTCTATATTTTAATTCTACCTTTTACTTTTTATCACATGATTTAATTGTTTTTCTGGAAATGGTTTCCAGGGTATTTTTTTGTTTGTTTTGATTTCTGCTTTCATTAACTGGCTGTGAATGTTTTTTTTGGCTTGCTGCCTCTTTCCTGCCTTGGGGAGTATTTCTCGGTGGCTAACAGTAGGTGCTGAGTCCTGAAGTGTCGATTCAGAGCAATGGAGACAGGTGGGCCATCAGCAGGAGTAGTAAAGTGATATGCCACCGTAAATATGAAACTGTGACAGCCCACAGAAACATTCTATATTTCCTTTCAAACTTTAGGCGTGACAGCTCCCAAACTCTAAATGCCAGATTCACACAGGAAAAGAAGAATTTAAGAATTTTAAGAATTTTTCCTCTGTTGTGATATGTGGGTATGTATGTAGGAACAGTTAAAAAGCAAGAGAAACGGTAAGTCTCAACACATGGATTTTCAAGTGGTTGCATTTGGAGAACAGCTTTTCCCCTCCTCCCTCCTTCCCCCCACTTGGAGACAACTGCAAATGAGGTAATGTTCTTCCTTGAGTAAACAGAGATTTAACATATTTTACATGATACCCTAGATAGGAATTGTTATTATTAACAGTATTACTAATATTATGCTATTACTTGTTTTTGTCAGTTTTGAAGTCTGGAATTGTTCTAAATGAGCTCTTTCTTCTTCCTTCCCCTTTCCCCTAACACTCACATAAACATGCATACATTACTTAATTATCACCAATGCTGAAGGAGAGAAAAAAGAAATACCTCCATCCTGCTGGAGAAAAGAGTTTTGTTTTCATTTGTGTTTAATGGAATTATTAAAGATATCTTTAATATTTCCAATATCTTTAAGAATATGAAACTGACTCTACATTTTAGATCTTAGGACATGTCCATACTTGGGACCATATGATTTTAATGAATGAGTGGAATTTCTTAGCTTTCAAGATGTTAATAAACCATCGGAATGCTGGTGAGAGGCAGATGGAGGGATCACTACAGGCTCTGTAACTAAAAGCAAGAAAAGATTGCTGTTGCACACTCAAGAATGCACTCACAAGTATTCTGGTTCACTTGCTAAGGCAATAGAATGACAGCTTTTGCTGGTCACTGAGAGCCCCTCTTCTATGTTCAAAGTGCGTAATGGAAAAGAAAATTACTTAGTATCTTCATAGAGCTCCTAATGTCCTAATCTTGGCTGGGGTATCTAAGCAACTACAAGCTACCCATAAATAAAGCAACAGCAAACAGGTAGCACCATTCACAGATGAAACAGGGAGGCAATAAGAGAAACCTGAGTCACACACATGAAAGACAGTGGGTGAGATACTTGCATTTTATCAGCTTTGTTGCCTTGAGATTGTTACGGTCATTTCCATTTCTTAGAAACTCTGGAAAGAACCAGTAGACTGTCGTCTTTCAAAGAAAGAAATGTGAAACTCTCTCTGAAAAAGACTGTTCTGTCAAGCGAAATTAAGAGCAAGTGATGTAACAGTAGTTTTGTTTCATAAACACAATATAAAAAACTTCATCAGAAAGAGTAGTAAAATGTGACACTAAAAATCCATAGCTATTTTTCTGCTTACCTTTGAGTACCTATAGCAGATTGCATCTGAAGATCTTTGTCAGTTATGATGCTGTCTTCCCAAATAGCAAATAAGAAAGTTCTTCCATATCTTATCTACTTGAACCTATTTATCACACGAAGTCAAAATTCACTGTTAGAATGCAACAATATTTCTAACAATGGACCGTTACACATCAAGGTAGTTTCATTACTTAGCAGGACCAAAACAAGGATCATTTGTAACTGTGACACCCCCCTTGTAAATTCAAAATAATACATATAAAAATAAGTAGATGTTCAGCTATAGAATATTAGAATCCTTTCAATTCAGTGCAAACAGAACAGCCAGGAGTCTGAACTTTATTTATTGAAGCCTGGCTTCTGTTAATCATGTTCCCTTGGGGTTTTTCTGTTTGTTTGTTTTGGGCTGGAGGGGGAGATTGTTTGTGGGTTTTTTGTTTCCCTTTCATTTTTGTTGTTTTTAATTAATGTTCATTCCCCAATTTAAATATTTTCAGAAAGGCAAAAAACTAATTATTGTGCCTGGTGACAGAAATATTAGAATCTTGGGATACTTAAATAAAAGAGCGTAACTATTTTCTGCTTTGGTTGATGCTGAACTCAGCATTATTGTTTACGAGCACTTAGTTCCATGATATAACTTTTCATCCTTTTCTAGAAAATAGCTGTAAATACAAGAAGAGTTGTTATAAAATATTGCTGTGCAGAGGTGGCATTTCATTGATGGGTTAAGTGATTCTGAAATACTGACTGAGTAGATACAGTTCTTAAAGTGTTTTTCGAATACCTTCAGAGTACTTTGTGAGGCAATACATATAAATATAAGTTCATCTACTGCTATTAGTCTCAGATAAAATGCTAAGTTATGCATAAATTCTGTGGTACAATGCATAGACTTTCAATTTTTAAGTTTCTTACACAATTTTGCTCTATTAAGGGTAAAGAAAATTTGCAATAGTAACCAATGAATATTTAAAGTGAAGCAAGGTATCTCCTGTATTGAGTCTTGATCAGAAAGCATAAGCTCCAAATTTAACAAATCTTTCGTTAAAGTTAGTCAGACATCTTAGTACAAACAATAAAACTATTCTGATTACCAGAAAACCATGCCATAATGAAGTCAAAGGGAATTTTGTCACGTAAGATTTACACAAGTGTTAAATTGGTATGTGTGCTACAAATTTGGTTCTGCTTCTCATTTGCACATTCTTGTATTTGAATGCATTGATTATTGCAGCACATTTTCAAACCATAAGCTATTTGTAAACTGATTAGAATTGACAATTTGCATTTAATTTTGTTTCTTTTAGCTAAAAAATACAAACCGATAAAAATACACAAAATAGATTTAATTGTTTGGCTTCTGAAAACTAATAGCTGCCTTTTAAAAATCTGGTATTGAATACCATTTTAAGCCTCACATCACAACTACTTATAATAAACCTTATTGGTCTCCATGCAAAGTTTATGCCAATTTACCTGTGCTTTTTCCTTCTGAAATAGATGTGTAAGAAATAGTCATAAACACATTTTTCCTTCGCATTTATTAGAGCTGCTATATATTTTAAACCAGTTCCAAGACAATTGCTTCTCTGCATTGCAAAAATGTTTAAGAATTTAGTGGGGCAGGACAAGAAGGAGCTTGCTACAAAAGGATTCAATTTATATGGTGGCTAAAAGAATTATGACCAATGGTTGGTGATGCTGGTTAACTATGCCAATTTATGCGACACTTTGAAAAATCAGGATGTAGCTATATGCTGTAATGATATAAAGAACAAAAGATATTGGGTATGCACACATGGAGAGATCTCTTCTGTTAAAATTCAGCCTTGGCTTGGGTTCTAGAAAGAGCTGGATAAATCTATTAGCTCTCTGTAAACAATTTACAAACTTCAAGACTAGAAATAAGAAAAAACATTATTTTTATACTGTTGGTATTGCAAATAAAACTTGCTTGTAACAGACCATTTTATATTCATAGAAATATAACAATTAGATTACTACAACCAGTAACTATAATTTAATGTATGAAAATTTAATAACATCACAGTGAATAGAGCTCCATGCTGCATACAAAACCACCAGTTTTTAATTGAGTGCAGTTCCCTTTTCTGGTTTTCTTGTTACTGATAAAACTTTTGAGGAAGGTTTCAGCACATTAAACTGTTTTTGACGTTTATTTTAAGATCCATCCAAAATTATAATATGGTTTCTTTAAACATGGAAATCTAACAGTAGCTCAAGACCACCAGATAGTAAATGAATGGTGAGAAGAGCTTAAGCAGCAGAAATATGTTTCTATGTTATTTGAAAACTTAATAATACATATATAAAGGTACCTTTTAATATATTAAAATACAAGAGTGGGGTTCTTTATTGACTGTGACTAATTATTAAAACACTGAACAAGTGAGTGAGATGGAAATACTTGAGAAGAGGAGACAGATTTGAAAGCTAATAGAGAATTAAAATGTGAGTGATATAAGCCATATTCCATACTAAGCATACTGTAAGCTGAGTTTATAAATAAGTCAGAAACATATTATTAAGCTGAGGGAAGTTACTGTTATAACAAATATATACCTGTATAACAACTATGTGCATTTGTACATGTATACAGAAATACATGTATTTATATGTATTTGTTTTATATAAATATATTCTAACAAATATATATACACTTACCAGAACTGAAAATGGAGCTGTAAAATGTACATCCATACAAAGATTCAGGCTTTCCTTATTTCTCCCACAGTAAACAAGAACAAGTGGCAAAAGTATATGATTTTTTTTTTCCCAAAAAAAAGAGTTTTCTGAAAAACTTTATTTAATGAATGCTCACACAGATTTTTTGGCCTGTCAGTAGTCTGCCTGGAAGCCTCTTTGTCACTGCAGCCAAAAGATTTACATGTGCCAAAAGCCTCTGACATGGTGGTAAGGTGGGTTGGAAGCTGTTGCCTGCACAGTAATAATGAAAAGAATCAAGAAAGCTGCCATTGTCCCCTTCTGCAATGAAATGATACTTGTTTACTTTGATTTAAAAAATTTCTGGAGGAAGTTTTGTGATTGTAAGATGGGTCATTTTCCATCTGAAAGATAGAAAATATCTGTGCAATTCTGCTGTATAAATCTCTCATAACCAGGCATATTTTGACTGTTTCAGAGAATTATTGACTCCTAGAAGTATTGGAAGAAAGCCAACAAAATTAGGCCTGAAATTAATATCAAATATTCAGAGAATCCTCCTAGGATTTTTTTGGTCCTCAGATTCCTAAATGCTTCTTGTTCTATACTTATCCACTTAGCAGTCAAAAAGACTACTGTAAGAGGAAAACACTGAATATATTTTTCTTAAGATATTATTATGAATATATGCAAAGAGTACCCTGGGAAAATGATCCTTCATCTTACATGTTTTCTAGTAGAAAATCTTTCCATCGAAAAGGAAATTTCTACACTGGAAACTGTCTCTTGATTCGGTGTAATTTTTTTCGAAGTATCTTCTATGTTGTTTCTCATGGGTTTTTTGTTTGTTTTGTTTATGTTTTTTGGTTTTGGTTTTGTTTTAGAGAGATAACTGAGAACTCCCAAACAGAAAATCTAGTGTTATATTAACAGTCTAATGTCTCATCTGAAATAATTTGGTTTACTTGTGTGACCATACCGTTCTGCGGCTGCAGGTGGCTAGCTGGAAAAGACGCAATGTATCATGTGTACTGTGCGTAGATCCAGGATACATCTTGGGAGGTCTTTGTGTCTTGCCATGAAATCCAGCCTGTGAAAAAGACTGAATCATGAGATTCTAACTTAGGATTCCCTGGAGGTCACATAATGGCATTTCCGAATGTTCACAGTTTGGCTGAAAATTAATAGTTTTCATCAGAAAATGTTTTGGGCTTTCATTTCCTGCCAGAAACTTATATATTCTACAGGACAGCAGGAAACAAATGGACAAGATTTATTTTATCTTAAAAAAATAAAAAGAATGAGATGTTCTAATTGTTTGTCATTCAAGTATTCCTGTTCCCTGAAGAAATCCTTTGCTACTTGCTCAATGAATCTTTCTGTGCACTTTATACCAAAAACATGGCAAAGCATTATATTTAAGAACTTAATACAAAAGAAAACAGAAGGGTGCTTACAGGGTTTAGTAGAGACTGAAACAGAAGAAGGATGAAACAGTTATTCTATAGAGCGAAAACAGAGCAATTTCCACTGCTGCATTGCTGGTGCTCTGTAAGTGAAGGCCAGTGTCTGGAAAGGAGTTTTTGTGTTAGGCACTCCACAAATATAAGTTGCTTTCCCAAAGAGCTTACAAACAAGCTAGAAAACAATGTGCCATGACCTCAATGAGGATTACTTGCTGCCACACACAGTAGTAATTTCTGAAATTTTGACAATTGATGATAAGATGTTGGTCCCTGAAATGCAAAGAAATGGAAACGACCTGGGCTGCTTTTAAAAAACAAGAAGTACTATTAAGTTATGCTACATTAAACATAGACATATACTCTGTGCCAAATGCAAATCCCTGTTTCAGATAATAAAGGCACATCTACCTGGGGAGAGAGTGTCCTGCAATTAGTACCCATAAGAAAATGTGATAAGCTGTAAATTTAACAAGAACTTTGGGATTTTTCTTCCACTGAATACAATGTACTTAAATAGGTGTAAAACTGTTCTCCACTTGTCAGAGACACATTTGAAACAATTTATGACCTGTCTTTGTTTAATAGATTGGGGGGGAACATTGTCATCTTTGTTCAGGATACCCTGGATTCCCTGCAGTTGAGAACAGCTTTACTGTTCTTTTTCACTCTGAATTTTTAATACACCAAGACATTTGGATTAAAAATCTGACATGGTGTTTCCAAGTTTTCTCAGTATTTTGATTTTTATCTTATGTTATTATTTACTAAAAATAAAGGAGTGTTTCCATTATTTTACTGTCTTTTTTTAAGCCTTGATTTGCCTTTCATCTTAGATTCATTCAACTTTTGTTTCCTTTGATTTGTTACATGTGGCTGGAGATAAACTTTCATCAGGAACCAGTCTCTTGTCTGGGTACAAAAACTTTAACTCCATGAAAAGTTAGTAGAATTATACTCTAGAAGCAAGTCCTACAAGATTCTGCACATTACATTTCTCACTGGGAGAATCTACATTGTATTTTTAGCATGTGCCTGTATTAAAACTTGATTTGTGTAGACATTACCACAAATTGCACTCAGAAAAAAACTAAGCCTATATATATATCACAGAATCACAAGCTGGTTGAGGTTGGAAGGGACCTCTGGAGGTCATTGGGTCCAACTCCATTGCTCAAGCAAGGCCACCTATACCCAGCTGCCCAGGCCTGTGCCCTGCTTTTGAATATCTTCTCCCCAGGTGCAGGATTTTTCAATTCTCTGTTTCAAACTTCGTGAGATTCCTGTCTGCCCTTTTATCCTACAGGGAGCACCTCAGAGTGCTGCTTTTTACTCAAGAAAGCTGTAATCACGGCAGCTCTACAGACTGAACTTCCCTGATTATTCACAGGACATGAAAAGAACATGCACAAATTCACCCTTGCCCTGAAACCCAACCATAAGGTTCCAGGGGCTTTTGAAGAGAAGGCAGAGGGCTCTATGGACCACATACTATGATATCTATTGTGATTCTGAGTACAAGGAAATGAAAAGCACATCAAATCAATTATTTTTCAGGTCTGTCAAGTTTTATCTCCCTATATAACCAATGTAGAGGAAAAACTTTAATATTGCAATAAATATAAGTATTATAATGCCTTCACATCTTTGACTATCTCAGGTATAGGACATAGTATAGGTATAAGGTTTGACAACATTTCAGTGTTCCGACCACAAGCCAATGTATAGAATCTGATTATTGCTAATTTTTCATCTTTGCTCAGTCCTGTTTGGTGGATTATGATCTTACGAGAGCTGGATTTTTTTTTTCTTGTTGTGCTTGGGATTTTTTGTTGTTTTGTTTTGGTTTTTTTTAATACAGAGGAATTTATTAGAAGTCCACTCTAACCATTTCACATACAAGTCCACTGGATGCTTGACATATAAGATCTTAAAAGAATGTTTCTGAAAATTTTCTGAAGTTATTTTTTTCCTTGTAAATGAAAATTCACTTCAGATTTTTTAATGTATTTGATTTCGTACTTTATTAAGCTACTTTTTAATGTCCACTAAGAAATTGTATCTGAAACAGTATAATACTGGAGACAAACTCCTGTAACCCTTTTTAGGTTTGGGAATAGGCTTTAATGAGAACTTTATAAAATAAATTTTACATATAGAATGTAAAATTTTGTCCAAGAATCTTAAAAGTCCTTTGCTGCGCTGAAAATGTCCTGCTATGAGGGTGGAATTTATTGAGTAAAAATATTCTTCCTCACAAAAAGAAACAGCACTTAGAAGTTCCAGGGAAATATATTAAATATGACTCAGCAATGTATAAATACACGTATATACACATCACCAAAAGCATACAATTACAGAAAACTTTGTTGAAAGATGTTAAAATGTAAAAATTTTAACACAGAAAATACCAGAATTAAATCAATTGTACAGCCTTAAGTAGACTCCCTTGAGTGCAAGGATGATGATGATGCCATCTTTAATTATGTAAATACAGGTAATTTTGTACCTATTCTTCCCCATTTTTAAAAACAGTAGCAAAACTTATTTTGTTCTTTTATCTCACTCTCAAAACAGCTGAATTGCTGCTCAAGAACTCAGCCTGAGACAAAACCAGATGTTGGTCCAAACAGTAAACTTTTGGTAAAGTTACAAACCCTTGAAACCATAAGAAATATTGGACATCTTTTGGTTATAGTGTAGGGCTGGATTTTGGTATCTGATCCTTACTTGTGGAACTGTGGGTGGTATCTTGATCTTACACTGTCCTCCTTCCTGACGCAGTCAGGTAGAGAGCGGAGGTAAGAGGACATACCCTTGCTTTGGCCCAGTCACCATGTTAAACAGAGCTGGTGCAGAGTGGTGGTGTAATCTGCTGTGGATATGGGTGAAAAGAGATTCATAGGAGGGAGCTCTACTCCTGGACTGCTGTAGCTTATGTGTTACTTCTTTATCTGAGCTGTGTATAAAGTACAAATTGGTACGCTCAGTATAACGTATCTGAAGAATATATTTTCCAAGGGGTCTGAAGTGGTGAACAGTTTTATTGCATATATCAGAACTGTCTTGAGTTTCCAGCTACAAAAATTTGAATTCAGCTCTTGTGGGGATGGAACAGTATATTTTAAAATTTCATCTGCACAGCCTAGAAGTATGTAGGACCTATATAATACTGTGTCTGATCTGAGAAAGTCTGCTCTTTTGTGACAGAAGCATACTGCTGCACTCAATCATACTTGAACCTGAAGATGTAGGATAGCCTTAACAGAAAAATACAACAGAGAAACATGACACGAGGTCATTTTTGACAGCTTAAATCCGTGGCATCTGAAAAACCAATGGAATCATATGATTTCTCAGAACATACAATGGATTATAGGAGAATACAGCCTGCAGGCACCCTGTTTGGATATATGCCCAAGACAGACAACAGCATATGCTCAAGAACAGGGACATCAGGGTAATGGAATACAAAATATCTGTGAGCTTATCATGAGATGAGGGAAGGCAGACGGAGGCCTGTAATCCCTACAGGTATTTCTAGGGGCGTCCGTATGTCATTTTCATATGGAATGGGATATAGACTAATAGCAACCAGGGGAGTGTCAGATCACCTTTAAGCACCAAGCACTCCCGTCACCAGCAAACAATGAGAAATGTTAAGTACTAATAAATCTTCATGATGGATCAGCACAAAATGACTGAGGACCGGTGATCGTGTAATTGTGATTCATTTGAGGAAATGCTCAGTACCTAATGGCCCTCAAACATTTACATCCGCCTGTGCATTGCAGTTGTTGATGTTAGTTGTCTAGTTGTGTAGGATGGAAAAACTCATTTTTTTAAGACATGCTGAGGCATCTTCCTTTTACTTTCTATTTTAATTTTCTTTTCTTGGCAGAAACATGAGAATGACCATAAAAGAGAAATATTGATGGATATTCTTTTAGTTTTCAGATTCTTAAGGACAATATTTTAGCCAAACAGCATATCTGGTCTCTTCCTCTTGCACTCAAACACGTAAAAGCTAGGGCTGATAAAGCAATGCAACTGTATTCTCGAAAGGACAGGCTTACAAAAGGAGTCATACACCACCTACAGCAAAATCCAGAGCTAAAGTTCTGCATCTGGTACAAGGGTAAAGCTATGTGACTAAGAAAGGGTTTCTCAATGATCAGTAACGAGAAAAGGAAATCATCTTCAGAACTTGGCTACAAATTTTTCTATAAGGACTGTTTCTTAGCTCTGTCTAAAAGCAAATATCTGCACTATGGGAAAATGTTTCCTTCTATTTTGGAGTTGGAAAGAAAAACTAGTTGCCTGTCTATGCTTCACTGCACTACTCCTTGAACATCCTGCAGTTTTGTAGTCCAGAGCAATCAGGCATGGATTTGAAGATTTCAGCCATTCAAATGGGATATAGACTTGATCTTGAATCTAGGATTCTGAACCAAGTTTACAATACACTGTCAATGCACTTGCTGTCCACAAGCCACAGATTGTGCAAAGTGCCTAAAATCTCCCCAGTATGTGCTAAAACCTTTTTGGGGGATGACAGCCCACACGTATGCTTTGAGTAATCCAAATTCAATTACTCAGTGGTGTGATGCAAATTCACATTTCCCAACTCACCTAAAAAGATCTTTAGCTACAGGAACTGCTAAGAAGCTCTGCAGGATGTACTCTTAACCCAATCTGTTAAAGTGTTCTACTTGTGTGGCATAATTAAAAGACTTGTGAGCTTGTCTCTCAAACCAAACAAAAGCTTCGAGTGCTTATCTGGAATTCTCTTCACGGTACAGAGGCACTGGTCTCTGAGCTAGAAGAGTAAAAATATACATGAAGAATCGTCCTTGCTCTTTATATTTTCCTTGAATATTTCCTATAAAAGATTGTGCTATACTTAACTGTAAATAACTGATCTTTTTTATTACTGTTGTTGATGAATATATTGTTTGCTATGTGCATTCAATGACTTCAGCAGTACAGCAAGCTGAACAGAATTCAGACTCATTTTGAGGTGACTGTTATGAAATTCAAGATGATGGAAGAAAAAGGTAATATAAAAGTTATCAGTTGTCAGGGTGAAAGGAATACACTAACAAAAAAAGAAATTCTGCTTCCCCTGCCACACTGGATCCCTTTCCTACTGCTTAGCAACAGATAAGATGCCACTTATTTTCAGACAGGAAACAGAAACAGCAAGAAAGCTGCACACAAAGCTGGTATCACTGCAAGTGTCCTGTACAGCTCATTGGTGCACAGAGACTTGGCCTATAATGAAGTCATTTGCATTCACATGCAGGCCTGGTTGTGTGGACATCAGTCCAGACTGTGGGAGCTGTTGTTTCACTGAGTCAAAAGAAATTTGCACATGAAAGCCACATCCGCATTACTTAACTCTTCAGCTCACTCAGGATTGCCTTCCTTTTAGACCAAAGAAAATCTAAATTTATGATTAAATCGTCAGGGGATTCATTTTATTTCTTGTGGATATCTGATAGACTTGACAAATGGTGAACATACTCCACGCAAACACAATTTGAGGTGTTACTAACCCACTCTCCATTTCTGACTGTCATCTTCCTTAGCACAGAGCCACATAACTGCGGAATATTATTAAACCTCCCCAGCCATCTTTTCTGCCAGTTGGCAATGTGAAGGCATTCATCTTTTCAATATCTCCATGCCTTTCTGATTTAATTGAAAACTTTATTCTCATGTGCAACCAGGATTGAAAGGAACAGGCACGCCTGGTGTTACATATTGATTGCATTAGATTGAAAAAGACTGCAAGTTGTGTCACTACCAGATTAGTAAACCAAAATAAAAAGTTGTACTAGAAGTTAACACTGAACCATAACATATCTAAGGCTAATTGTCCATATGGTCGATTCTTTTGCCATAACACACATGTATAGGCTACCATTTACGGTTTCTCAGTTGCAAAAATATATTAGTGGTTCTCCACCAATCCTGACACCGATACAATAGTTTGCACTTGATGTGGATGTCAGCTGGTGGTCTCCTTGGTTCTTGCCACTATTGTATTTCTGATTTATTTTAAATTTATTTTCTCTCTCTCTCTCAAATAAAGGAAGAAAAAAAGAAAGAAAGAAGAAAAACACTTCGTGTTTGTAATGTCTGGGGAATGCATCGTATTACTGAATTTAGTCACAAAGTCTTTGGCTTATTCACCCAACAGCTACAGCCCCAGCACTGACAGTGGAAATTCCTGTATAGTATCCTGTTAATGCACTTCAATCCTGACCTGAAAGAACCTTTATGGCTGACAGGATAGTTTAATTTTCACGCCCATTCAATCTTTGGCCTCTGTGTTAAGACTGCCAACAGGGGTGCAAATTAACACCAATTATTCTGATGTTTTATGTACTGGGCTAAGAGCACCAATTCATTTTACACAGGCCATCACCCAGCTGTCAGATGTTAACGACTTTTGGTTACTTCTGACCTGCTTCAGATTCAACTGAGTAGCTCAGACTTGAAAGGGTCTCTATTTCATTAATAAGAAACTGACCTGTACAACCCTCTTATCATCCCCTTTCACAAATTCAAGTCTGAATGTTTATTTTCCCATTAAATAATAACAAAGGGCCAAAGCCCAGCCTGTTGCAAACACAGTGGATTTATGCTAGTATAGAATTTAGCTTATTTGAGTCAGTTGCATTGTGCATGGACAGCGACAAATATGCCTCCAAGCTACTCAAATAAATAAATATATGTATATGTATTGATAAATATTTTATTCCGAACATTTGTCATTTAAAAACCACAAGTAGTGTAACAGCTGAATATTATGCCACTACCTCTGAGGATGGAGGAATAATAAAAGCATTTGTTAGCAAATTATTTATTTGACATTCACTATGGAAATTATTTGTTTACTATATTATTTGGTAACACTGCTCAATCAGCCCTATGTTGTGTGCATATACCTTTCCTGTAGCTTAGAGCATGGGTGGCTTCAAGATGCTCTTTCCTTATAAATACCATTAGCAAGGATGAGCTGTTTCCAGAATAGACTCTGAAGAAGCTGATAGAAATGCAGTTTTCTGGGCCATCACTTCTGAGGTTTGTTTCCTTCAGTTACATGACAGAAGCTGAGTTTTGCAGTCTGGAAACTTTCTCATCTGCTAAGATTATAATATCTGTTGAACACGATGTCAAGGTATAGGAATAATCAGTTAGAGTACAGAATGTACAGCGCTGCATGGCGTTCTGGCATATAAAAGTCAAGGCAAAAAGAGCAGATGAATGAGGTTCCTAAAGACACTGTACATTCACTTGAGACTTACTTATCTTGAAATTCTATTATTTTAACATTTTAAGAAGGTAAGCAACGTGTGCAGCGATAATTATGACTTAGGAACTAGCTGAAGACAGCTGAAAGAAAATGGCCAAGCTCAGTGACTGGATGCACCTGAGCTTCTTTATTCCAGAGAAGTCAAGAGAGAGACATGATAACTCTCTTTAAGTATGAAAAGGAGCTTAATCTGTCTTAATTTGTCATACCTATGGCTGAGAAAATGAGAAATAGGAGCTTAAATTGAAGAGAAGGTTAGGTTAGACTTCAGAAACGCCCGTCAGGAAGCTTTTTTAGAAACACATTAGAAAGGCTGTATTAAGAAGGTAAGAAAACACAGTAGCTGATCTGAGTATAGATACAGTTACCTGTCTTAGGGTATGAGGTTTAACTAGATAGTCCATATAGTAGCCTAACTTCCATTATTTTGTCAGCTGACTGCAATAAATGAGGTAAGGTCATGTTGCTTACAATATTACCTGTCTACAGAGAATGTTTAATATCAGGTTAGGTAACACAGCTTTTCAAGTCCATGTTCTAACTTAAGTTTAGTCCCTAAGGAAAATAACCTCATAGAACAAATAGGATTTGTCTCTAAATTTGAGGTGGTGCCTGTAGCTTTCAGGAACTTAGTGAGCTGACTGTGTGTCAGTCTGTTATACGTCGTGACTACTGCCTCTTTCAAAACTCCCCAGAAAATTACAGTGGTTAGTATCTTAGGGGCATGTGTTACTACATAGATCTGGGCTGAAGGGACACCCATTGGGATGAAAACTTTTTAAACATTTTGTCACTTCATCTTATGTACATCTTTGGGGAGAAAACCTTATAGTGATGTTGTTGGTCACTAACCTTGATATACCATATTAAATCTCAAGAACTGACATAGCTCTGTTCATATCCCACTTCACAAGGCAGACAGTCCAAAACATTGAAGACTGACACTAGAAATGTATTAATTTAGGTTAATTTAGGTTAATTAAGGTTTTACTAAGTTTAGGTTTTACTAAATTAATTTAGGTTTTACTAAACCAGGTATGGTAAGCAAAAAATTACCATTGCATTATTGAAATCTTATTTATTGAAGATTAACTATTGATGATAATTAAGGTTTTGTGAAACAATGAGTAATAATATTATAACAGTTTTTACATATACAAAAAAACCCTGCACTGCATCGAAACCCTTATGGCTGCACAAGAAGAGAGCATACAATTTTGGAGTGTATGGAAATCAAGAAAGAAAATCTGAAATAAAAATTAACCATTGTGTTTCAGACATTATCACAGAATCACACAGAATCATTAGGGTTGGAAAAGACCTTTAAGATCATCAAGTACAACCATCAACCCAACACCACTATGCCCACTAAACCATATCCTGAAGTGCCATGTGCTCTGTTCTCATCACTCCTTCCTTTTTTGTTCTACAGCTTTTCAAGGTTTTGAGGAAAGTATTATAAGAAAAACATAATGAATGTCTTTAGTGGTGCTGCCTGGTGAGGTACTAGAATATACTTGTAGAATTTATAATATCACTCAACAACTCAACCACTGTGACACAAGTCTGCTGGCTTGCTTTCCAGCTATAGAATAAGAAAAGATGATAGAAGTCTTTTTTACTGTCTCCAGCATTCCAGACTCTTCAAAGTATAAGGTGTAATTATTGGGCAGTCTTAGTGGGTACAATGCAAAGTTATACTACATAAACATTGTGGTACAATGTAGTTGTTTACAAAAATGTAATTAATATTCATCCCAATAGTCTTCATTGTCATCTTCAAAACCACAAGTACCTTTCCGTATGTGGGTGTGGTCATATTTTATGCTGCTGTTGTTCACAAGTGTAATGCACGTCACAGCAAAAAGTAATTCAGCACTCCTTGAAATACTTTAAAGAAAACACGAATACTAGTAATCATTACTTTTTACCATGCAAAATCTCCAGCATGTCAAAGGGCTGCTTATTTGGTTTAGAAACACAGCACTGTAGGTGTTGAATTTTCACATGGGGGGCATATACATATTGCAAACTGGTTTTAACATAAACGGTCAAGTTCGTAATTAGTAATTGTTTATATTGCAAGAGATCTGAGGATTTCCAAGTCAAGAAGTTAAAGTGTATTTTAGCTACCGTGTGGGGTTAGAATACAAGAAAGCTGTTGCCCAATGAGGATAAGAAAACAAAATACACAAAACAGTAAACATTAAACAAGTTCTCCAGTAATAGCAGAAAGTGCTTGTAAAAATTCAATTCCAATTTTCTTATTTCTTCCCTTCTGTCACAACTATGGTTTGTCCCTTAATGAATTTACTCCTCTCTATCCTGAATCCATGCCAACCCAGAAATCTGCTTTTATGATTTTTTTTTAGTACCTTTAATGATGCATGCTTTTGCATGCTTTTTACAGCCAGATATAAATATCATTGGGATTTTTCCATTTAGAAAATTTGTTCTGAATCCTTAAGCATCCTGATTACTTTCTAGGCTTATCGAGTCTCATCTGGATATCTAAAGCTCAAAACATAGGTGTAAATGTTCCCTCATTTGTTTTTCAGTTTTCAGCAATAAATCCTGAGACAATCATCTGTTACGTCTTTCCTTCCAATGTTTTTTTAGTGAAATTGAAGTTTTTTTCAAACTTTTAGAAGATGAATCATTGTCTAAACTCTCTGTTCAGAGACTGGGAAATACTTTTTCAAGATGGTTGAAGTATGGCAGACAGCTGAGAGCTGGAGTTAAAGCATGTGTATTGGAGGGTAAGAGGATGCTCCCGCACAATGGGGACTCTTCAGTATTTTTAATAATGCAAGCAAAACAATCACACATGCAAACCATCACCTCTTCACAGTTGAAAGACATTGGAAATGACAGTGTTAGGCACAGCCAATAAAACAGTGAGAATTACCACCACCTATCATAAAATGATGAGTAGTTTTTTCTTCTTTATGCTTGCTATAATAAATACATGTGATGTAAGAGAGCCCACTGTATAGCAACAATTAGAAAATATTTACCCATCATAGCAACTACTAGAAAGCTGTTATAAAAGGGTTATATGAATAATTTAGAAGGAATTTGTAAGAGTTAGTAACACCCAGTAGAATTAATAGCCCATCCTGACTTTGCCCATGGACATTTCAGATTTTTCACTGAGGTTTACCTCCACCCAGTGACCATGAAATAATTTTCCCATTTGCAGCTAGGCAAGCGCTTGTCTGGTATGAAGTTAATGTTACTGATGTAGTACCCTACTTGTTATTGTACTGGGTCTGGCTGAGATGGAGTTATTTTTCCCCACAGCAGCCCTCATAGTGCTGTGCTGTGCGTTGGTAGCTGGGACGGTGGTGATAACACACCGGTGGTTTGGCTACTGCTGGGCAGCGCTGGCACAGCACCGAGGCTGTCTCTCCAATATTCCCCCCCTACTAGTAGGCTGGGGGTGGGCAAGATCTTGGGAGGGGGCACAGCCAGGACAGCTGACCCAAGCGGGCCAAAGGGATACGCCATACCATATGACGTCAGCTCAGCAATAAAAGCTAAAAGAAGGAGAGGGGGGGTGGGCATTAATTTTCCATTGCTTGTCTTCGGGAGCAACCACTAGTGTACTGAAGCCCTGCTTCCCGGGAAGTGACTGGACATTACCTCCTGATGTGAAGTAGAGAGTAAACCTTTTGTTTGCTTTTGCTTCCGTGCATGGCCTTTACTTTTGTTTTATTAAACTGCCTTTATCTTGACCCGCAAGGGTTTTTTTTTTTTTCCATCTTATTTTCTCCCTCCCTGTCCTGCTGAGGATGGGACTGATAGAATGGCATGGTGGGTACCTGGTTCCCAGCCAAGGTCAACCCACCACAGTTATTAAGCTAGAAAAAAAAAAATTATATTACTTTGCATATTGGAGAAAATTAATTAAGGTGCGTTTTGTAGTTCAGATTCCTGGGACTTTAATTATACTAAAGTAAAGAAATTTATCTTGCCAAAATACAAAATAACACAATCTTTTTTCTGTTTCTGATTTCTTTTTAAGCAATGACAATAAAATGATATGGTTATGCATGTCAGCTGAGCTCTAGGTAGATTATTCAAGTTCTATTTAATTTCAGAATCCTTGTGTCTAAGATATCAATGTGGAAACTTGCTGCAAAGAGGACTTTGACACTGAAGAGGCAGAAATCTGGTTTTTTTGCCTTTCAGTAAGAGAGAAGCTTCTGTAGCTTTTTTTGTTTGTTTGTTTTGTTTTAACCTATTGCTTCCTCACACTTTAGGAACACTTGAAAAAAATGGCAGGGTAAATTCAAACTGATAGGATAGTCTCCAGCTCAGAAACTAGGAGCATTGTGCCTGTTTTAATGTCCTTAATTTAAAAATTTGAAGGGAAAAAATGTGAAAAGATGTTTCCCTCTTACACAACTGTGAAGTGTTTGAATGAGTGTATGAGTATGCTGTAGCACAGTGTCCAAAAACTGAGTAATGGCACCACCTGGACACTCAAGGCTGACTCATGTGTATGGTATTTCTTGCTTCCATTGGAAGGAGCCCATCTCTTGTAAGTACAGAAAGTACTGTTTCTAACTCAGGAAGGGAATGACATTGCCTTGACCTATTACCCAGCTGCCCAGAGAGTAGTTCACACACAGGTCTGAGACTGTTCTCCCGACCAAAAGGAAGCTTTGGATGAATTGCTCATTCATCATTCCAACATCATTAAATCAAGCTCTTCTTCTGTGTTGTTGCTTTGTTACTCCTCAGCACTAGCAAACAAGCCAAGTTTAACTAAGGCTAAGACAAACAAGATAACTTTGTACTCCAACCTGGTGTTCAGTTAGCTTTCAATACTGATCTGTCTTATGGTAGGATCCTGAGTGGAGGAAAGATGAATAGAGCATGTGTTAAATTTTGAGGCTCGTGTGTGTCTCTCAGACTGAAAGGGATCTGTACTATCTTTTTCCTTTCTGCTCTGTATTATCTAATACCTTTTTTCTCATGCACGAGAACTCAGGATATAATCAATCCACATAGTAAAAAAAGTACAAAAAAGAAGAGATGCTAAAAAAAAACCCATAGAAAAACAAGAGTGCTCTTCTACATTTTATGCAGAGAAGTGATCAACAGGACCTCTATATGTACTGCAGCAGGTCTCATCATTCACACCAAATAGATGACTCGATCTTGTCATTTTTTTTCCCAAATGTAAGCAAGACTCAAATCATGAAGAAGAGTTTTTAGGAGCTGAGCTGAAGATCTAACTAGTAGTGTAATAAAAGTGGAGTAAGATATTTGTGTGCTATAGTTTCAAACATTTCAACATTTAAATGGAATATGTATTAACTTAAAAATGAAACGGAATGGAATGTCTCTGTTTTTTTTAATACTTTGTCAGTATTTGCTAGTTTGTCTGGCTCGTAAACATCTCAGTCCAATTTCTTATATGGGTTTTTTTGTCCACTCCTGGCTAATGTCAAGACTCACAATGTCAAAAAGGAAAAAAAATTTACAACTTTTTCAAAATATAAAAAGTTTCTTCAACTACTGAACAAAAGGTTGAATGAGTTTTCTTTGTAAATTATTACTTTCTTCTTTATTCTCTTCTTTAAAGAATTGCTTTCCTCAATTGCTGTGTCAATATGCAATATAACATATATTTCTTTTGTCTAAACTGACCTAATTTAATTTTCTATTTTGATAGAACAAAAAATACAGGTGTACATTAACTCACTTTAATCATCATTCAGATTAGCACTGGAGGTTGGAGACTTCATCTATAGCAGTAGAGCAAGTCTGAAATTATTTCCACTGAAACCAACAAAATCATTGTCTGTGACTTTAATGATGCAAATCTAGATGCTGTCAAAATTTTTCTATAGCTTGACAAAAAAAAAGGGTTCCCATAGAAACCTTTCTCAATATGTATAATATTAAAGCTTTAGAATATCTTGTCTGTCTCCAAACCAAGTTTCTAAATTAATTTCTGGCCCATCCAAATGACAACACTTTTGTTGTTTGCATTCTTTCTATTTAATAATATCAATCAAATTATCTTCAGTCTTATCATGCTCTTAGCCACTTAGAAGATAGGAATGAGAAAAATATTTTTTCTGACATAGACAGGTGTTTTTCAACACATATTGTAACAGAAGGAGGTTATTCCTTTTATAGACGTTTGGCTAGCTGTGACTCTAATGGTTCTAGAATCATCGTTCTAATGGTTCCTAGATTAGATTGGGAAGAAATTTTTCTGAACATCTAATTAACTAAAATAGATATTTGCACATTGGAGCATAGACGACCTACTAGAATCATCTTAGTTTTTCCTCACAGAAAAAAAATTATGTCAGTGAAAGATCCTAGACATTGATGGCATTTCCACCTTGTGGTTCTACCATTCTGGGACACACTGGTTGTACATGAAGATAAGAATACTGTAGTTGCTGGTTTCAAAGCAAAGCAAGCTGAATGAAATAACTCTAATGTCTTAAATTAGAAAAGGTACTGGTCCCTTATTACATTAAAATCTATGAATCTAACAAAACTCTAAGTTTACCAATCTATTTTTCTTTTTCCTTTTTCTATTTAAAAAACATGAATTTATTTTTCTGACTTCTTCTTATCATTTTTGATGGTCTACACTTTCTTTACATCACTCCAGCCCACTTCCATATATCTCCATTCAATTTATTGTCAAAATGTTTCCTAAGTTTTGTCCTCTGTCCCTATGAATGTACGACCTTAACATGTCCTTCCATTTCTTTTTATTTCTAGTTATACCATACAATCCTTGTGTAGCCATTTCACCTATTTTACACTCCTCAAAATAATCTAATTTTTCTTGTATCCTTGCATTCATCTTTTCACATCTACAACTCCCAAATATATTTTCAGTTACTTTTCCAAACTTGGTACTCCAATATTGTTGTTATTTGCCTACCCAAATTATCTTATGTTTCCTCCTTTGTGCTGGTCAACTATAGTTTCAGCTGTAATAAATTCCAAAATTAATCCTCTAGCCTTTAATGTTTGAACATTATATGGTAGCCTTAAATTTTTTGTTTCTTCACAGTATTTTGTTTCCTTGCCTTCTGTTCAAAATCCCAAGACTTACAAAACCTCTGTTTCAAACTGTTATCCTCCTCTTTCTTCTCAGTTTCCTTTCTCTCATCTAGATCATCACCTAGTTAAAATT
Organism: Phaethon lepturus; assembly: GCF_000687285.1. Taxonomy (NCBI): domain Eukaryota; kingdom Metazoa; phylum Chordata; class Aves; order Phaethontiformes; family Phaethontidae; genus Phaethon; species Phaethon lepturus. The sequence goes on from NW_010515408.1 coordinate 38,194, forward strand.
GTCTTTGGAGATTTGTGTATAAACCATTACATCATCCGTTTTATGCCAGTTAATCCCATAATTACATCTTCCTTCACATCCATTCCATTCAGTTTATTGCACCTGTCATTTATACAACTCTCTGTCTCCAGCAGTTTTCCTACAAGCCGTCCTTTAAGAATTTTTCTAACTTAGCTTTCAAGTCCTTACCTCTTCCAGGTGTTGTCGCGTGCCGGCCATAGACTGGAGCGAGGTTTTGTTCGTATTCTCGAGAACAGAATTAAGAGTCAAAACGGAGTCAAGCGTCAGGTAACTTTATTTGCCTGACAACAGGTTCACAAATGCAAGAGAAAAAGAAAAGAAAGGAAAGAAAGAAAGAAAGAAAGAATTAATTACAATAGCTACCACCACAGAACTGTGGTGTCCCAACAGCCCAGTTCAGTGGGAGAACATTAGTCCATTTCCCTCATGTCACCAAACACCTTTCCATTTTCTTGCAATTCAGTCCATAAGAGTCTCTCTTGGTCAACTAAACAAACAAGTCCTGTGCAACGTGTCTTTTATACCTCGGCCGGGGGGGGGGAGGGCGGGGGAGAGAGAGACAGAGACAGAGAGAGAGAGAGCGCACAAAGAAGATTTCACTACCCGTGGATCCAGCGACATCCCATTGGTCCTCTTGATGTTCCTTGATGGTGGGGGGTCCCCCTTTTTGCTTCTGATGGTGTCATTTTTATACAGTCCAAGTCCCACAGTCTCCGTATTCCAAGAAACTTCGTGCATATGCAACAGACTGATGCAACAGGCTGATGCAACAGGCAACGGCCCATATGCAGGCCTTGGTGTCTCCTCTCACCGTATCTCTGCTCTGCAGGATCTCCTTCTTCCCTGGGGTCCATTCCGTACCAAGAGATGTTCGAGCCGTTGTAACAAGAAAGCTGTGGGTTCCTCGGAACAGCGAAATGTTTAAGACAGAAGCCGCATATTGGTCCGCCACAGGGGACCAATGTATGCAGGGAGAAAGAAGTCCGTTAGTTATGTTGTATGGCAGGAACAAGAGTCAAACTTGGAGAAGGAAAGCATTGTCCTTGTAATTCTCGCTTTTTCTTTTCCTGGTTATTGGCAGACTGGAATTGTTACAACAGATAATGTTGAGCAGGACAGGAGAGAAGAAATAGTTCAAAATGATATCTTCAGGGGCTCATTAGGAGTATGCAAGATCTCTCCTCCGGCAAACTCAGAGTTCAGACAGACCTTGGGATTATGGATCTTCCATCTCTCACAGAGGAATAAGGTATCTCATTTATGGAAGACTTTATCTTGCAGTTGTGAGAGGCAGAAGCTCTAAAAAGTGGACTGCTTTACTAAGTTGCTTTTTTTCATGACCTGGCAGGCACTCCAAATTAAACCTTTGTTTCCCAGAAGTAAAGTCTATCCAACTTTAAAGAAAAAAAACCACAAAACAAAAAACCAACAACCAACAACAATAAAACAAACAAACAAACAAACAACACAACAAAAACCCACAAAGAACCCCCAAACACAAAGGATGGTATATTACGCTTTTATTGATTTCAGGGCTGAGTTTCTGGATTTCTTTGTGTGTGTATATATGTGTATTTTATTTTATTTTTTAGCTGCTCATGGGGAAACAAATTTCTTCATCTTTATTTCTGGATATAACTTAGCTGAGATTACTAACCCAGACTGACCTCATCTGAGAAGTAATGCTTTTGCATGTCGCTGTGAGGTCCACATAATAGTGAACAGATATTTAAGCAAGAAGAACGGATTATGCTATTTTGACTGTGTTGCCTCTGGTTACAGCAATTGCAGTCAGCTGAAGTGTGTCAGCTTATGCCCAACATGCATTCTCAGTGAGAAGGCAGCATTTTGTAAAATGAGAAAGCCTCTCGGTAAAAGGAAAGGCCTCTCAAAGCTTTCAGCTGGCGATAGTGCATGACCACAGCAGTTGAGTGTGCGTCAGGTTGATCGCTTCACCGGCAGCCAGACTGTATGTCATGAGATGCCCTTCTCATCTCCTAGTAGAAGCTACTTCCTTCCACTTCTATTCTCTGATACTTGCAGTCTTAATCCTGTTAAAATGGAAGCTAATTCTTTACAATCAGAAGCTGTAGCAACATGCTGCAATTAGTTATTAAACAGGAAAATAGCCCATGTTTTAACTACTGCAGGTGAAAAAATATGTGCATGTATGAGTGCAACCCATTCATTGGTTAACAGGCCCACAAGTCTGCAGCCAGAATCAGATACCCACCTGATGGCACAGCTGCTGGAGTTCACATACGAATCTTTGGGTTAGCTGACAGCCGTGTAAAAACTCATGCCAGCGGGCAGGCAACACCCTGCTAAAATTGCTCCACAGCAGAGGCGGCTTCTGTGAATTGTTAATTCCAGCACACAGACTTTGCTGTGCTTATGAGTGGTTACCTTCAGGCAGGGGTATAGACAGGCAAGCGTGCTGGACGTGAATCTCTCCCAGTCCACCTTCTGTGGCATAGTATTTGAGCAGGATAAAGCTGGTCTCTCAGACAAGTACGTTAAACTACTTGTGTTATAATAAATGTATGTATTTGAGCCTACTGAAGAATTTCACTTTTTTCTACAGGCAGAGTTAAATTGGCACACTTTTGGAAATGCTTCCCTCCCCACATTAACTGTGATGGTATGGAAGCAATTTGCTGTCAGAAGCGTCCAAGTTGTGACGTGCTGACATGCTCAGCTTTTTCTTCTGTAAAAGTAATGAAACAAACTCTCAGCTTAGGTTACTTGTCATAGCGCTGAGTGGCTCAGAGCAATTCAGGAACAACAGTTTAGACCACTAAAGGCTGCCGCTGCCAGTTCTGTTAAACATATGCTGCTGCAAGCATCTGTCACTAAACATCATTATTCTCTGACTGATAGTTTAAGTAGAAAATGCAGTATAGAATCTCTATATTATAAAGACAAATTTAAGGAAACCTTAATCATGAGATCAGAATCTGGCCTGTGAATGTGTTAATTTTTTTCACACTAGTACTATAAGGCAATTGTCAAATAAATTTTTACATTTGGTAACATAAACCGTGATTTGCACTTGAAAATCAAGATATGTGAAAACAGTAGGGACAATAGGCAACACGCTGTAAACAGAAGATCCAGAGACTTAGATTTATGCAGGGTTCTACTGATGGCATACTCTATGACTTTATACAAGGCACTTCACTCAAATATCTAAATGTAAAGTATGGTTATTGGTATTTTCCTTTCTCCTACAAATTGAAAGAACAGTATGATAGCGAAGTATTATTATATGTACGTGGTCTTTTTTGGTATCTATAGTAATAACTACATAAGGTTTACTCAGCTTTGATATCTTTGAAATCTCAGTGAAAAATTGTAGGAAGATGTTTGGAAATAAAGTTTTAGGAAGAAATGAGCAAGCAAGGAAGTATGTATCTAAGTCTAAATTAAGTCTAATATATAAGTTTCTAGTTTTGATTTACAGAGTCTATCAAGGGGAAGTGATGATAAATAAAGATAACAAACATATTCATTAAAGAACTTTCTTTTAACTTTGAACAGCATAGCCTGTAGTCCAATGAGCAAAAGTACACAATTATTTTCACTCTCATGCTTCACGAGTCCTGAAATATAAACATATGCAGACACACATTCACACACACAAATCTAGGCTTGCAAATAATTTCTTACGGGTTTAAGAAACTATTCTTCTGTTGAGTGTAATTTTTTTGAAAGTACAATTGATTAATATTGTTAGTGGAAAAATCAGACAGACTTAGCTGCTTGCAAAGAAAACACTATAACCAATATCTTTGTCAAGTTCTCTCCACTGCTGCTTCAGCTGTCAAAGTCAGTGGTGCACTGCAGCACTGAAGGTAATTTCCATTCAGTGTAAAAGCGGTTTTCCTCAATTTTTTGTCTTCTTTGCCTTTTGCCTTCTTTGCCTTTCTACTTGCCCCCTATCCATCTAATACCCCTCAGATGTCATTGACACACTTACATTTACCACACCCCAGTGATTCCTATCCACCTACATGACATGCCTATAGCACAAATGCTGATGATGTATTATATGTCCAGCATTTTTTGTCGCAGTGACATTCCTCAACAAAGTACTGCCTAGGGGCAGCTGTTGGTTCACAGCCACTCTCTTATGCAGCAATTATTCAGTTCGATTACATGTTGATGATAAGCTATTATAAAGCACTCATGCAGGATTTTTTATTTACCAACAGTCGTGACATTCTTTTTTTCCTTCTGCCATCTACAAAGCTAATTGGAGACCAAAAAAAAAAAAAAAAAAAAATCTGACAGGGTCTCAAAATGCTTGGATTAATTAATGAGTGTAAATATATCTGTATTAGCCATAATATTTCTAAAACAAAAGCTCAGAGACAGTGAGAGAAAGAAGGAAAAAAAGACAGAAAACAATTATATTCAAAAAGTCACATTTTCTAATTTAGAAATAATTTAGCAGAATGATAAAATGCATTAATAAATCTCAGGGTTTTAGGTCTTATATTAATGAATTAGCCAGATACCAAAGAATCTGAATAGAATTCTGGTGTGCAAGATAAAGCTAAAACAAACAACCCAGCACCTCAGTTATTTTGCTGGTACCACTCAGTATGTGGTAGAATCAAGGAGAACCTCAAATAGTCCTCTTATATTATAGAGACAGAGCATTCAGAACTAGCTCTCTTGATTTCTTGTTGGGTGAACTAGAATAAATACCAAATTTCAATTTCTTAGAGACTCCTGTGTCTTTAAAATAGGAGTGGAAAAAAGAGAAAGGATGATGGTGCAGATCTATAAAATTTTCTGGTATTTAAAGCTGTCTATATTAGAGATGTAACAGAAAGGGAGGTCTGTAACACAGTCAATATTTTTGTTATACGAAAAATATAAAGTGTTAAAGTGTGTTAAAAAGAGAAAAAAACCACCAAAACCAAAGACAAAACTAGTAGAACCGGTAAGCGGTTC